>NW_015513547.1:3604-4054 GCF_001515645.1 Sinocyclocheilus grahami | reverse complement strand
CGCTACACCGATCACCATCATTACACAGCTGGCATGTTTCATTCATCCCATACTAATAAACTAACTATTCTGGTACTATGAAGTGCATAAAATGAATATGAAGTGGTGCTTCTTCTATTTGGGGGAGACACTAACTATCTAAAATGTGTTCTGTCTCCAGTGCTTTTCTCTGTAGTATAGTTAGTAGTTTAGACTTGCAGCATTATGCACTCTATCACATATGCATGATCACAGTGGGAAAATGAGGAAAACAAATTAGTAAACAGGAGGACTGCTTCCTCTCGGTGGTGCTACACATTTTAATTTGCCTCTGCATGTTAGAAGTTAGAAAATGACGCGTCTTTGTGGTACAATGCCTTTGTGACATACCTTGACTTCATTCTCCAAACCACATAAGCATACTGTAATTATAAATATTGTGGATATAGTCTTATAGGGCAGTGTTTTTTT
>NW_015513547.1:0-1861 GCF_001515645.1 Sinocyclocheilus grahami | reverse complement strand
TTGACAAGAAACTAGCGGAACTTTCCACTAGCTTTTGGCGTATAGCCTAAAAGACATACGTCGTCATGACAACCGTTTGCTTTCTCAAAATAACAATCTCGTTCTGCTCAAGTGTCATTTTGACATGTTTATTTTTATTCCGTTCGTTACTGACCTTGATAAAATTACGAGCGTGTTTGACAGGGAAAAAAAGATGATCTAGAATGAGGGAGTTGCCTCTGGACTGATCTTTGCATGTTTGCATGAGTGACCTTTGACATTCCTTTGCTGTTTGAGTGGACTAACCACAGCTGTGATTTTGATACATCTTTTGTTTCCATTTTGCATGCTTGCATGTTAATGTAATGTTGGCAGATGTAATGTTGGCAGGAGTTCATCTAAGCACAGTAGCACTTTGCCTCCAAAGATGCCTTTATTAGTCAATGGAATTCATAAGGATATTTACAGGTAAGGCGGCCAAACACGAACACTTAAGCCATGGCATCCTTTCTGACTAATGAGGATTTTATAGCATCTGTGACGCTCAAACTCACTCAGATCTCCAGAGCACTTTTATTATGGATTAGCTAATGCAATATACAGTCTGCTGGTGAATATATATTTTTTTATCATTGTCAAAGTCTGACACAGTATTTGCTCATTCATATTTCAAAGACAGTAGAAGTACTTATGAAATTGCATATAATGTATTTCAGTCTTATTTAAGTGGGTTAAATAAGCGCTCTAAAGTTTGGCTAATTGCATGTAATATCAATTTAAACCGTAACACAATAACATAATTTTCATTGAATTGCAATTAACATGCAATGAAGTGTATGAAAACACATTCAGTTCACACTTAAATATATTCTTTTATTTTAATTTTAATATTCTTTTAAGAATATTGTTTCTGGCACAAGTGCTCTTTTTATAAATATGCTAAAGTGTACTTTTTCACAAGGGTCCATAAAAACAGCATATTTGCTTGGTCAACATCATCATATGCAAACACATAGTATAGTATTGTAGTCATTCAGCTGGAAATTGAAATAAAGACAATCCTATGGGAATCTGCCACTGTTAGGTGTTAAGATGGTAAGTAAATGTGAGTGCTGTGTGAATGTGAATCTGACTGTGGTGTTCTGGTTTCTGTGGATGTTTATAGTAGCACCTGTAATTTAAAAGATATAATTTATTTGAAGAGTTAGACAGTAAATCACTGGTAGCTATAAACATCTTTTGCCATGTTCTAACCAGGCGCAATGGGACGTGTTTCCAGCAACAAGCTATGTGCCTGTCCAAACCAAGTAGGTCCATAATTCCTGGAGAAAACTATCCTTTAGCATTCCCTTTCCCAAGGTTGGACCACAGTGTTAAACATCCAACAAGTCTCCACAGAAAGCATGGTCATGTGATTCAATTTTATAATGTGTTTTTTTATTGTCTTTCAGTATGTTTTCTATTTCTGTAACTTGTGTTTGCTTTTGTTTACACTTGTTTGGCCTTGGTTTGTGTTCAGCTCAACACTTCCTGCATGCCTTAAGTCAAAGTCACGGCTGTCTGTAGTCACTGGCACCCAACGTACAGTCACACGCCGAGTTCTTAGGTTCACAGACAAGATCACCATTAGGTAAGGGGTCGAACATGTAAACCCTAAACCCATATATATGTATATATACATATAAACATCCAGCAGCTCCTCATTCAGAACATTAGCAGAAAATTCAACCATTATCTCACTCACCATTTTAGCAGCTCTTACAGGTTTGCTTTTTATTTTATTTTGGACCTAACTTTTTTGTTCTTTGTCATGTTCCTTTCCTCCTTTTTCCTTCTTCTTTCTCCATTGGATGGCATGTTGTGACCCTAGTGATCTACAGCC
>NW_015513546.1:6795-7119 GCF_001515645.1 Sinocyclocheilus grahami | reverse complement strand
AATGGCTGGGAGGTATCCAAACTGTCTACAGGGACCAGGTTAATTTAGCCAAATGAAATTGTAAACTACTAACACGCAAAGTTGCGTTTATGAATAATCATAAACCAAATTCCTTCGGGAGAACCGGAGATCATCAACACATTTTCAAATGCAAGCTTGCTGGGACTTCATACATCAAATGAAAAAAACAAAACAAAAAAGCAATTCTCAAATCATTCTAAATTCAGAGTAGTATTTGCATTCGGTTTAGATACTTCACTTTAAAGGACGGAACATGTTTCGAAGGAGTTTGTGATCAAAGATCTGAGCAGAACCCTAATGAGG
>NW_015513546.1:6121-6785 GCF_001515645.1 Sinocyclocheilus grahami | reverse complement strand
AAGCCATCTGTTGTTTGTGCAACCTACGTGAAAAGAAAAAAAAATCACACAGACAGGAGAATGTGCATTGAGGTGAGATCGAGTTAATGTATGGACGGTGTGTGTGCTTCCTTTCTTTGCCCTGCTCTGTGCATACTTGGCTTAATTAAGGCTTGCTTGAGCTCTCACTCCATCTCATTAGAGCCCTACGCAAGTGGAGAAGAATCTTCAGCCTCCAAAAAGGGTAAAAATACCATCAGCCCCCCTCATGGGACAACAAGGATGAGACAAGACCTCACAAAGAAGGCCTTGAACAAGCTAAATGAGATTCATTGTCCTCTGTAGAGAGCAAGCCTTTCCGAAATAGTTAAAACAATTGTAGTGATGCAATCACAATTTAAGAATTTGCCACAGAATGTTGAATTACAACTGCAATGACAGGGAGTGGAATTTACTGAATTGAAATTCAATAATCACACAACAGACAAGTTTCATTAGCAAAACAAACAGTTTTTGCGACAAAATTCTAATATGTGGAAAATATATTTTTATTTTAGAATTTTCATATTAACCAGATATTTGTTTCTGTTAGTCCAATACTTTCAAATCATCAGCTACCAAAACCACAAAATGTGTTTACATAATAAATATAATATAATATAATATAATATAATATAATATAATA
>NW_015513546.1:3903-5220 GCF_001515645.1 Sinocyclocheilus grahami | reverse complement strand
CCAAAGTCAAACAGGGAGGAACCAGGCACCAAAGGAGTCTGTATGTCACCACGTAACCAGGGCAGGCAACGCAGCCTGAATGTGGAAACAGTTGCTAAGCACTGAGACTAGTAAAGGGAGGAGCGGCAACTCTACTTTTCTAAAAAAAAAACAAAAAAAAAACACCTTTATATTTACTCAAGTGACACTTAAGTATAAGTCTTCTGTGCCTTGTGGTTTGTTGTTTGCTGATGCATTATTCGTCTGTTTAGAGGTTGTTGATAAAGTTCTGAATGCTATAACTAACTCCATTTTTTATTTACTCAAGTGAAGTTTGTTAATAAATAAACAACATCAAGTTTGATATTTTTGTTTGCACAAACAAAGTGAAACAGTTGAATGATGCTGGATAATCAGTTTAAAATAGAACAAAAAAATAAAACACTTGCTTAAACTAGCTCTTAAAAACAAATATCTTTCCGTTTTTGTTTATATTACGCTGTGTGAAGGTTGTTTTGTTTGAGCAAATAAAACAAAATCATTTCATTCTGCTGGTTAGACAAGTACTGGTAAAAACTATTGCTAATCAGAGTTTAAAACAGTTAAAGGTTTAAAGTCTTGACAAATATAGCTACTAAAACAAATCTTTAAATTATACTTGGTTAACGCACCTATTCGTTTTTGTTTATATTAAAATTTTGTTAATATGTGCAAGGGGAAAATAAAATTGTAAAAAAAAAACAAAAGTGCAAATAATTATAAGATAAGTATTGTTGAAAGATGTTAATAAATTTAATATTTTCAAAGTTCAAAGCACTTGCTAACTTTTGTTTATATTTGGTTGCTCGACTATTTTGGTAACACTTTATTTCGATAGTCCACTTTAGACATTCTATTAACAGTAAGTAACTTTGCAACTACATGTCAACTAGCAGTTAGTAGAGTATTAGTAGACTATTTGCTTAATATCTTCTAACACTTTCTTTGTCAACTTATTCTACTAACCCTAAACCTACCCTAACAGTCTACTCTGAGAGTTAGTAGACATGTAGTTGCAAAGTTACTTATAGTTAATAGAATGTCTAAAAAGTGGACAATCGAAATAAAGTGTAACCACTATTTTTAATAAACATGCTCATTTCTGCAAAGAAAGTGAGACATGGATTGACAGAAGCTGTTAATAATTTTAAATGGTCTAAGTCCAAAAACTTGCTAAAACTAGCTACCAAAAATTGAATTGAAGGACTGATTTTTATATTTAGTTGTTTAAAGGTTATTAATATGTTTGTTTGCACAAGCAAAGTGACACAGTGGACAGATTGGACAGTTAGAAGCTAC
>NW_015513546.1:2626-3288 GCF_001515645.1 Sinocyclocheilus grahami | reverse complement strand
AGAGTTGTTAAAATCTATCCTCAGGGTAGGCCGAAGGATTCACAGCTTTTAGTCGGCCAGAGGAAAAACCGAAATAAAACCAAACCTTATCAATAAAATATGTTACTGCCTTTTGGGAAGAGAAGAAAATAAAAACATAATTTTTTACTTTTTAATTGTTCAATTTTGAGTTAAAATTCAATTTTACAATGTATAACAAGGCTCCAGGTGAGTAAAAAATATAGTAAGATTTCAAATATATAAAATAATATAATATAAATATTAAAAAAAAAATTTTTAAAGAAAAAAAACAAACAGATGTTTCTAGACCGGCTTATCAGACTACATTTGATTGTATGTGATTAAAATACTTATATTTCTTATTATTATTTTCAGTTATGTTATTTGATTTTTCAGTGTAAATGTATCTGGATTAATGACTGATTATTATATTTTTATTTATAGATTTTAGGTTCCAAATCACACATATATTTGACAATTGCAAACTCACAATATAGTAGCCTGCTGGAGGTTCTTTCTTAGATGCCAGCACACCAATATCAGTGATGGCTTCAGGCTGCAGCTCTGCTTTACCACCAGAGATGTTCCGAAGATCTGCCTTATATTTACATATACAATTACAATAGTTTATTTTTATAGCAAAACGAAACAGCCCACACATC
>NW_015513546.1:1964-2616 GCF_001515645.1 Sinocyclocheilus grahami | reverse complement strand
ATTAATTAATCAGTGAAAGGCATACTGTTGCAACAGTGCATATAACAGGAAAAAGTAGATGCACTGGTGAGATATAACACTGAATAACAATGACCCACCAAAACGAGCTCATTAGCAACAGCCTATTTTCGACATCCTCACAAACCCTACAAGCAACCCATCAGCAGGCTAGACTAAATTATGAACACAAGGTCTGTTTAAATAAATAAAATGTTTAGTAACTTTAATCCTAGACAGAGAACAACTATAGAATGCTTCCTAAAAAGACATGTTATTTTTTGCCTTCACTTACAGCAAATGGAGGAACAATAAATATAGGGCAGCTCAAGCTTTGCATTGTTCACCTTAAATGAAGACCGATAAACTGAACAGCATTACTGGGCCACCTGTTTCACTTTCAAGACAGATACCCGCACATAAAAAGGCGCTCATTCTCAATTTAGCTCAGCCAAACGAGAGGTAAATGTTCAAATAGTTTCAATTCACAGAGGAATCTTTTAAAATAGATGATCCGTTAGCAGTCATATTGGATGGCTGTTTGATGTGTCATATTTCATAAGCAAGAATCCCCATAACTAAAAGTTTGACATTTTTTGGATGTTTTCTCCATCTTTGATGAATGGCTGGGAGGTATCCAAACTGTCTACAGGGA
>NW_015513546.1:0-386 GCF_001515645.1 Sinocyclocheilus grahami | reverse complement strand
AAATTTTCGTTTTTGGGTGAACTGTTCCTTTAAATTGCCATTTTAAATTCAGTTCTGAATATCCCACAACTCTGAAGTGATCTTTTGTGAGGTCTTGACAGGCATACATTAAACTTTCAGAAAAGACAGACAACCTGACAGGAAAATGGACTGCTGGACAGAGACAGCAAGAGTGTGGTGGAGCTACAGCCTCAGCAATCGTTGGCTAGGAAGAAAACTCTCAGGAGGAGTCTATACATCAACCACAATATCCTCTCCTCATTCCCAGCTCCCTCCTCCCTTTACAAGATAACCCGTCCTGGCCACTTTTTCCAGGTCAGTGCCCCGCTCCTCTTGTCAGAGTAAACAAAGAGCCGGAGCTGTGAAGCCCAAAGTCAAACAGGGAG
>NW_015513545.1:5776-7101 GCF_001515645.1 Sinocyclocheilus grahami | reverse complement strand
ATTGTGCTTTAGTAATTTTGCGTTAATTGCGTTAAATTATTTTAATGCGTTATGGATTGTAAAATGAATCGCATGCGTTAACGCTTTAACGATGACAGCCCTAGTTATAATGCATCTCAGTTCACTATGGGAATGGTCTGATATATATTTTGTTGACATTTTCTCAAACACCAATAGTGCGCTGCTAGCCCCACCCACATGTGGAGAAGCAGAGTGCAGCTCAAATGCCACAAGATGTGATCAATCAGTATGCACATTTCAGCAGGGATTATAAAGATCTTTACAGAAGTTGGAGCAGAACACTAGTGGCCGTTATCTTAGTGCAAACAGAAAGGAAAATATCCCTCCCTCCATCTATTTGACAGAGAAAAGTCCCTGTAGGCAAACACAGAGGTGTTAATGGATTTTACCATGGGATGTGGGAGGGTACTGTCAGACATCATACACAGCAGCAAGATTGATAAGGAAGGGGCGGCCTCTCTGTGGGCCGTCTGGGAGTTAGCTGCTAGACAAGGGAATTGCTCTTAGATGAAGGATCAGGTTAAATGTTATGCTGTTGTCGCAGTAGTAGCTGTAGACTGTGTCCACTCTGAGACCCAAAGTGTAGGTTCACTGATTGGGGAGGCGTGACTGTTCTCACTGAGCTTATTGAAGGTGTTGGCAGTTGCCATGACAGCCAACTGAAGCAATAACATATCATCTTTCCTCCGGTGGCCACATCATATGGTCTCTCTGAAACTTGA
This sequence comes from Sinocyclocheilus grahami, assembly GCF_001515645.1. NCBI lineage: Eukaryota > Metazoa > Chordata > Actinopteri > Cypriniformes > Cyprinidae > Sinocyclocheilus > Sinocyclocheilus grahami. The sequence continues at coordinate 6,358 of NW_015513545.1, read as the reverse complement.
CATGAAAGTCTTTAACTCGCACCGTCAGTGGTCACATTTTAAAAGGTTAGTTCACCCAAAAACGAAAATTCTGTCACTAATTACTCGCCCTCATTTCATTCTAAACCCATAAGACCTCTGTTCATCTTCAGAACACAAATTAAGATGTTTTTGATGAAATTCCAGAGCTTTCTGACCCTGCATAGACAACAACGCAACCACCATGGTCAAGACCCAGAAATGTAGTAAGGACTTTGTTAAAATAGTCCCTGTGACATCAGTGGTTCAACCGTAATGTTATGAAGCTATGAGAATACTTTTTGTGTGCAATGAAAACAAAAATAACGACTTTATTCAACGGTTTAATCTCTTCCGGGTCAGTCTGCCGCCATTCATGAAAGTAACATAACAAGTCATTATTTTAGTTTTCTTTACGGACAAAAATGATTCTCGTAGCATTTATTTTTGTTTGCATTTATGTGCCTTTCAGCTCCAGTTCAACTCCAATCCTAATCAAATATACCTGAACCAGCTAATCATGGCATTTAAGGTAACTCAAAAGCTACAAGAAGGTATATTGGAGCAGGGTTGGAACTGAGGTCT
>NW_015513545.1:3385-5478 GCF_001515645.1 Sinocyclocheilus grahami | reverse complement strand
ATCAAACTCACCTGAATATACAAATCAGCTCATTAATAAAGACACAAAGACATGAAATGACTGTGTCAGATAAAAGAGACGTCCAAAATGAGTACTGTTATGGTACTCCAGAACCAGGGTTGAGAACCATTGCTCTACACCACAATTCTGACCAAAATACAGTTATAGGTCCCATAATGTTAACACTGCAAGGAAGCCACATCATAAGCACCATTTATACCGCAACAATTTGTAATGTGGCATACACGTATATACACAGACAGCACAAGAGCAAAAACAATAAGTCATATGCTTGAAAGTTGACAGGACAGCAGGGCAAAAGAAAGGAAAATTTTAGGCTAGGCTGACCAAAATAACAGTTTCTGTAAGCGCCAATTTTTATCCCTCATGGATTGTGCGGAAGTACTCTACTCATAACTACAGTATTTCTTTCAGAAACTATGGTACATTTTGCAACAATGCAGCACGAACAGAGTAAGCAGCATCTGTAAGCATCTGCATTCTCAGCACTTCATGAATGCCCAACGGCTAATGAAATAATTGAGGTAGGACTCACTGGTCATGCAGTAGTCATTAGTAGACTCTCAGAGCTCTGGAATCTGTCTACAACAGTTCGTACTGTATAAACTAAAGACTGTGACCTTAATGCACTTACTTCCTCATCACATGACTTGACTTTTAAGGTCCTGTGACCTCATAAGACCTAAAACACTAGTGTTAGAGAATAATAGAATGTTACCCCTGGAATCCATAAGCTCAACATTTGCTGTGTATTATTATCTATCCATGTCAGGTACATTAACTCAACTGCCTTCACAGTATACTGTTTATATATGCAGATACATAAGACAGCATCATTTATGTTTATTCACACACATCACTCACATACTAATCTAACATGCATGAAAAAATGGATTCCATTATCATTAGCATATTTCCATTAGCATACGCTAATGATTCAGTAGACTAATGATAACAAAAATAGTCCAAATTAATTAGACCTACACTCCTTTTAAGCACTGAATAGAATACATTATTTACAATCAACATTTCTCTTGACTTTCATGCTTTAGCTGCATACTGTTTGGAGCAGTTTTTGATTGGAAGTACTTCTATGATGCTTTAAAACGCTGCTTAGCTGAAAAGAGCTACAGTAGTGTGTATTCTTGCATACTCCAACTGCCTCACTGAGATTTTTAGCATTTAAAATACTTTAATTTACGACCATACAGGCTGACTTGACCCTGTTCTTCCAACCCTTTCATACAGAGTTAAATGACAATGATGCAAGGGTTAGCTTAGAGAATGTTTCGAGTGACTTATTACTCAACCACACCAGCCCTGCACAGCACTTCCCATTCGTCAGGAGAGCGTTTGGAGAATGTTTCACTTCCCACTCATCAAGTGACACCAAAAGGAAAGGAAACGAAAGAGGAAAATGTTTTAAGGGCCGCATGCAATCATAGACACACACGTTCTAATGTGCTGTGACTGTTACTAATATAAGAGCATTACTAATACACAAATGTTACTAATACTACTACTAATATAAGAATACATTATCAAACAAGATCCAGTATCTCTTTCACCATGGCACATTTCTTCCATTTCTTTACTAAACCATAGGTATCACTTTGTAATAACTAAAAGCAACAAAGATTACTGTGCTATATAATGGTTAGTCGGTAAAAAAAGCTTGTCTGATGGACCCGGAACCATGCATACTTGTTGCATGATGTCATAATAAATTGTCCTGTTACAAATATGAATTATGTTAAATGAAACAGCTTTATTTGCTGAGTGAAGCTGTCTGGAATGTTTCTGTTTAGGTGTCCACTAAATTGCCACAAAGCAATCAGTGATAATCAGTTTTAAAGGGCAAGTTCTGATGATTATATTATATTTGCACTTGGAGAGTTGGATATACTGTAATAGTGTGCATAAAAACTCCAATTGATGTGAGTAGTTAAACATTGCAGTGAGACACATCATAAAGTCACTCACACACACACACATAGCCTGTGAACAGAACCTGTACTGATGCTTGCAGGGGCCAATTTATTGTATATATATATATATATATATATATATAT
>NW_015513545.1:983-2010 GCF_001515645.1 Sinocyclocheilus grahami | reverse complement strand
CGCTTTTGTTTGTCTGCATTTGGCTTGTTTTGCTGTTTTTCTCGTTTTCCTGAAGGATTTCCAAATGAAAAATCAAGATCTGATTTATGCAATAATCAGATATGCAAACACAGCTTGTTTTTTCTCCTCGTGACTGCAAATGGGAAATTGATGGCAATCAGCGTCGGCGTCTGTGTTCCCGCGTTCTGCCTGCTGATTTTCATTAAGAATCCATTGTTGCCCCTTTTGGTATGAAGCGAGGAAGGGTGGTAACAGGGTTGCGTATCGCCAAACACACTCAATATGATTTACCATTCAGGATGGTGGTGCTCGGGTGTTAGGAGGTCACTTCCTTTTTGTCTCTATTCGCCTCTTTGGTTTCGTTTAGCTGATTTACTTGGCTTTCTTTGGTTGTGACAAGTGCTAAAAATTGATCTTCTGAGGCCACAGCCACACTGTCAATAACACTTGAAGAAAGCCAGCCAGGAGGGACCAGAGTAGAGGTGGTGTGTACATGCGTGTATGTGTCAGTCTTTCAGAGGGTAAGATACAGCTAAGACACTTGTTTTTCCCGCAGTCCAGGCAGGTTGTCTTGCATAAGGCCACGGCTGTTCCTTCTGCGGTGACAGGCTGGTAGTCAAGGTGACGCGCCTGCAATGTTCAATGCAGGAAATTTGTCAGACTGTGGGGCCCTCCACTAGGCCTTTGTTTACACCTCTTTCCCCTCGCGCACTATCTTTGAGCTGCCCGTGCCGTAGCCAAGCAGTAGTGCAATCAATGTCCATAAATCCATTGTCCTGCTCTTTTGTAATCCTTACTGAGGCAATAATGCCGCTCTGAAGGAGCGCCGACCCCTCGGTGGAAAGCTCTGGGAACTAATATCATGACTCGGCTGGGAGAGGACGAAGGTACACGCAGTGGGGAGTGTAATGAGACACGAGCTTGTTCTTCAACATATTCACCAATATATTTCACCACAGTGACCATGTTTACACACTTGTCCGATTAAGGTCTATATTCTGGTTCAGCCTTTAAAGGGATAGTTGAG
>NW_015513545.1:0-398 GCF_001515645.1 Sinocyclocheilus grahami | reverse complement strand
GATTAAGGTCTATATTCTGGTTCAGCCTTTAAAGGGATAGTTGAGACAAAAATGAAAATGAAGACTGTATTGCCTTCTTTCATTTTAAGTCCACATAAGGAGACATTAAAGGAATGTCCTGCTCGCGCTTAATGGCTGTGAATAGCAACAAGAATTAAGATGTTAAAAAAGACAGAAAAGTAGCACAGAATGATCTCATGCGACACGTGTCATATTCTCCAAATGTTCGGGGGATATACGATAGGGTTTGGTGAAAAATAAACTGGAATTTTATGTATTATTTAACCAAATTCCTAACCTTCGCCATTGGTTTCTGTGCACAGTAGTGCACTCATGAGACTCTATTAGTGCAGCAGTTCACTCCGACTCGCCCAGAAAAAGCACGTAAGTTGCAAGAA
>NW_015513544.1:6656-7102 GCF_001515645.1 Sinocyclocheilus grahami | reverse complement strand
TCCAGTCCATCAATTAACATCTTGTGAAGCAAAAAGCTGCATGTTGTAATAAACAAATCCATCATAAAGATGTCTTTAACTGCTTAACCATTGCTTCCAGCTAAAATACTGGAAAGTCGTCTTTGCATATTATTGCTTTCTTCAGTAAAAAGTCATCTAGTCTGAATCAGGAGAGAAACAAATCAAGCATCAAAATGAACATTTATGAAAATGTTGATAGATTTTGATGTGAGAGGACAACAGGGAATTTAAGATTTAAAGCTTTAAACTTTGAAGTTTAAGGTTACAAGTCTTAATGATGGATTTGTATCTTAGTAACACAGCTTTTCACTTCACAAGACATTAATCGATGGACTGGAGTCGTGTGAATTACTTGTGGATTATAGTGATGTTTTTATCAACTGTTTGGACTCTCATTCTGACGGCACACATTCACTGCAGAGGAT
>NW_015513544.1:3828-6620 GCF_001515645.1 Sinocyclocheilus grahami | reverse complement strand
ATGCAGATTTCAGACTATTTTTTTTTATTTGCTCAATGACAAAAAAGTGGAAAATAATCATGAAAATGTGTAATAGTTTGTTATACTATTATGTTAAAAATGTTTGAGCGTTTAGAATTCATATGTCAGCCAATTGTTTCCAAACATAATGAATTTGTCATTGTGCACTTCCGTTTCTCAACAGGAGTGACAGTTCCTTCAACTTCTTTGCATTTTTCTTTGTCTTCTTCGCCCAACTGGTGCTTTATGTTATCATGACTATCGGTATCCCTGGCTGGGGCTTCAGGTGAGCGTGATAAAACAGACACATTTGTACAAATTTAGTTACTAACCTGTTTATTGTTATTTAGTGTCATTCCATTCTTACAAATTTGGCCACTGGCTTGTTACTTTCTCTCTCATTTGTGTCACAGTGGGTGGATCGTGAGTTTAGCTGCTCTTAGCAAGAACAAAGCAGTGGGTGCGATCATGATGATCAATGCTGTGCTCTTCACCGCTCAGGCGGCCATGGGAGTGGTGTTGCTCAAGAGGGTAAATCACATCACCAATAACAGCATCCACCGGCAGTCAAATTAGGGATATAATCTTAAGTATAAGTTGAAAACCATACTAAATGTTTGATCTTCATCCTATTTTGAAACTGTGTCTTCCTCTTTGGTGGATTTTTCCACTGATACTCCAGGGTTTGACTGGCTTCTCACTCTGTAAACTAAAATAAGCAGACTTAGATACAATGCTTTAAGTGCTCAAGCATTTTAGCTGACATTTTACATTTGTCTCACTATATGCATCTCTCAGTTTTATAGCATTAAGTAGTACATTTTGTTTGTTGCAATAGAGATGCCATATTGTTTGGCTTTTTAGTATGTAAATGTATGGCAATTGCAGAATGCCAGCTGCTTTTCCATTTGTTATTGTTGGGTGTAGTGATTTGTGGGTCACATCTGAGTGGCTGTTTATGGATTTTGCTGTTAAAACGTGACATTCATCATGCTCTTTAGTACTTTTTATCTTGAAATAATGCTTAATGGTATCTTAAATGCAGACTCTTTGCAGAATTTGTTTTGAAATTTTGCCTTGCCGTTTTTATGATCAATTTGGTTGGTTTAAAAAAACTACTAATCAAGGGAAATTAATTGTTTTAAGTGGCATTTAGTTAGTCAAAAGTGACAAAAAAAGTATAATGGTTTCCACAAAAACAGTTTTTAACATTGATAATAATAAGAAATCAATACCAAATCAGCAGATTAGAAAGATTAGAATGAGAAGAGTCATTTGAAATTGTAGTAATATTTCACAATATTACTGTTTTTACTTTATTTTTAACAAAAAAAGCAGCCTTGGAGAAAATTATAGACTTTCAAAGACTTTAAAAAGCCAACCCCAAACTTTTGAACAATAATGTCTGCAGGAGTTTACTTCATACTTAATTATAATGATCTGTTGAATGAATTTTTTTTTTTTTTTGCATCTTCTCCCATCAGGTTCATTCTATGTACAGGCAGACTGAAGCGAGCTTTAAGAAGGCCCAGGCTGAGTTTGCTACAGGTGTGCTTTCCAATCAGGTGGTGCGCCAGGCAGCCACCAATGCCACTGTTTCTGCCGCACAAGGTGCCTTCACTGCACCCCGGTAGAGAGACCTGAATGAAAGAGAAGAAAAATGTTGAAGAAATTGATTGCTTACACAGCCTTGAGACAAAGTGACTTATTCTAGCCGAGTTACTTATACAGAGACTTATACACTGGCCGAGTTGGAAACCAACGCACTTACCCTAGACTCCTCTAGCATGCATGTCAAGATACACAAACCCATATTGATAATAAAACATTGGATTTCTTTTTGTATTTGTTGGTCTTGCTGAGCATTAGGCCATTAGTTCAGACATGCAAAAAGGATCTAGGTGTTGGTTGATTTCAAATTATGGCTTATATGAATGCTGTCTATGAGGATCTACGATCAACTAAACTTTGTTTATCATGCTAGAAAAAGTCAATGTAATAATTTGTTAAGACCATAAAAATGCCCAATACCACAGGCTGTGGCTTATAATTCTTGTCTCTTTTACATTTCTGAAGCTTGTAAGTGTAAGGTACAGCAGCCTTGCTGATTCAACAAAGACGTGCCACATTCTGCCTTTGCTTTTCCCTTGACTTTTTTCTTTGTGTAAATAGCTGTACATGGCAAGGAAAGGGATCATTTCATTGCTCTAGAATGGAGGTTGCTACTTAGAATCTGTGAAGTTTAACTTGCCAAATGTTTTTCTTAAAAAAAAATCCCATCTTATTTTAGAGATTCCCGATTCAGTTTATTAGTCTGTTGGTGGATGGATTTCTTGCTTTGACCTTTATTTATGAAAAAGCATGTTTTGATGCAGCTTGAACTACTGTATGTACCTCTTTGCAGTTACACACGACTAATGTTTTATTTTCATGAGTTGAAACAGGTAATTTGTGCTTTTGAAAAGCTTTGGAATACAGAATCAAATTTCATACCTTGATATAAAACTTAAAATTTCTTATCAAAATGTGGTAGCAGAGATTGATGCGGTTATCAGTGGCCAACATATTTGTGTTGCTTTTGTGATGTAACTATTTTTTTTTTTGTAATTTCAATCTAATGTTTTGTCTAACACTATAGTATATGGTTGTTTTACTGTTATTGTATTGCTGCTGTATGGTCTTGTAACTGTCACGGTGTTATTTGTTTTATTAAAGTTCATGAATATAAATCTTATACTTTGCCTTCGCACATATGTGACCCTGGAGCACAAAACCAGTCATAAGTAGCACGG
>NW_015513544.1:0-357 GCF_001515645.1 Sinocyclocheilus grahami | reverse complement strand
GCTCAAAGTCCACTTCAAAAGGAGATATTTTATTTAACAGAAAAACTACAACGAACGACTCGTTTGGACTACAACACATATTTTTGTGATATCACAAATACTAACGAATGGGATGAGACCTGGTTGAGCTGCACTAGAGAAGGCTACCAGTGTTATCATCACTATGTCGGAGACACGCTAGCTTTCCCAAGGCAGATGAACTTAGAGTGGTTACAAGCATCCTGGTTTAAATCAGCTCAAATTGATTTGATATTGATGCAATATTTACACTGAAGCTCGCGGGCAGCTATGGTAAGGGGCGTGACATTTCCCGACCAATCACAACACACACTGGCCCAGCTAACCAATCACAGCACA
>NW_015513543.1:5264-7102 GCF_001515645.1 Sinocyclocheilus grahami | reverse complement strand
TTCTCTAAACTAACAAAATAATGGGAAAATGTGTATAAGTTGAGATTTAAGTTTATTATATTCGTTTATTAAATTAGATATTTATTTAGAATTTAATAGTTTATTTTCTCGAATAAAACTTTTGATGTTATATAAATTAGCCTCACTCTACTTTGACCTTCTTTCCCATCAGACTGATAAAATTCAATGTACCTTGACTCCCATGAATTCCACAAAGCCAACCAATCAGACTAACTTGCAAGTGCGAGAAGCTCTCGCCATTTTTGTGTGCGGCATTCGTCAGGCAGTCTGTGTGCGTCTGAGGCTATTTTCTCCTTCCGTCTTTCCATTACTGACCCAGATGTTTTGGTTGCACAAGCACTCTGTCTGCTGCCTCCTGGATGAATTAAGCTGGCAGTAACCGTGCCTTATGGATGCCCGATTTATTATTAGTTCTTTGCTGTAGGCTGATCTTCTCTTCGTTCTCAGTGTGTGTTCACATATAGTCCAGTTTCCATCTTCCAGGAAACTCGCTTTGATTTTTTTCTGATTGTTGCTACAGCAACTGTTATTTGGCCATTAGTTGGCATGACTACTGGTTTGAATTTGGGTCTTGAAATAGGACTGCACATACTTAAAAGCATTACACACACATACAGGAACCCACACTTCCTCTGCTCGGTTGCACAAGTTCTTTGTCCCCTTCGTTTGCATGCTTTAAAAACGTGACCTGCAGCTCAGTGCATTTTAAAACCATGCTGCATGGGGCAAAGCATGCAACTGTGCATGCATCTACGTATATCTTTAGTGTCAGGAAATGGACCTGTGCTTGTTTCCTCGACATGATATAAATGTTCATTACCTACTTTTGGCCATAACATTTGCATTTGCACCAATGTGAAAATGTGAATGCGGACCTTTTGAGGTGAGGGTGTCGAAACACGGATGGACCATGAAAAATTGCAAGGTGTGAGCATGTAAATACACTTCCTGTGTGATAGAGAATGTGTTCATTTGTTAGCGGCCTTATCCGTGAGTCACATGATGCACCTGCTGAGGACATTTGGGAGAGATGAACTTTGTGTTCGTTCTCTTCTGTCATAATCATGATAAAACTTTCCATGTTTTATCATTAGCTCATGGTGCTACACCTGAAGTGTATAGTATTAAACCTGCAACATTTTCAAATCACGCAGCTTGTTGAGGAGAGATGTGTTTTTACGTTTCTGTTCATTCGATGTGAAGTGCCTTTTCATTCCAGAATCAATTAGACTTCCAGAAACATGAGAAAAAGCTTGAGTCTTATTGGTTTGTGGGTTTTTCTGCTGAGCAAATAGCATAAAATTTATGTACATGGTAAAAAGTCGTTTTATTTTTTTTTTCACCATCTGTGTGAAGGCATCCATTGGGACTTATGGTTTCATTTTAACATTGAAAATCCATGCTAGAAATGCACTCTTGGTGCAAATCTTGATAAGGGTTCTGGATTGCAAACAGTTGTAGGTTCGATCCCATTTGAAGGTGATTTAAGACCTTCAGGGTCACTGATCAAAGCATTTAACTCATAGTTACTCTAGAGTAGAAACTAAATAGTTAAACTGGGCAAAATGTGTGTTTGTGTTATAAATATATAGTGTATGTGTATATATATGTATGTGTGTATATATACAGTGGTGTGAAAATTATTATTATTACTGATAACTTATTTTTTTTGCATGTTTGTCACACTTTAATGTTTCAGATCATCAAACAAATTTAAATATTAGTCAAAGATAACACAAGTAAACACAACATGCAGTTTTTAAATGAGTTTGGATTAAGGGAAAACAAAATCCAAAACTACATGGCCCTGTGTGAAG
>NW_015513543.1:2095-3307 GCF_001515645.1 Sinocyclocheilus grahami | reverse complement strand
CACCATTTTTTTCACATATCTTGTTCTCTTGAAGGTGAGATGAGAAACGATCTCTACATAACGCTGGAGAAGGGCGAGTTCGAGAAGGGAGGAAAGAGCGTGGCGAGGAACGTAGAGGTCACCGTCTACGTGCTGGACGCCGATGGACAGATCCTCAAGGTTTTTCAATTCATAAATGTGTCCTGTTCCCATTGCTTTCTTACGAGTACAGACAATCTAGGATACCAGAACTAAAAACGCATTGCTAAGGTAATATGAAACAGCATTAAAGATGTCAAGCTCATCTAAATCTTGCATATAGTTTTCTCACAGTCATGGCTGACAAACAGCCATCGAGGTGGAGCGGTGAGAGGTTTGTGGTTTTCCGTATCCTCTCACACTCAGTCTGTGTCGACTGCGTCTCTCTGCAGGGGTTTGTGGCCGTGGGCTCGGGCGAGCCGGGCGGAGACGAGTATCACACCTTCGTGCTTTACCACAACAACAGCCCGCGCTGGGCGGAGCTAATCAAGCTGCCCATCCCAGTCGACATGTTCCGGGGCTCTCATGTCCGCTTCGAGTTCCGCCACTGTTCCAGTAAGTCCGACGCGACTGATAAGAAAACCATTGTTCTTTTTGATCCTCGCTTTAGGATGCATTTCATATTCACATAAGACTGAGGCAAGACAGTATTTCCCACACTTAATAAATGCGGAGCTTGAGAGAGGAAGTTAAATTGGCTGAATTTCAAATGAGTGTTGGAGAGTGCAGGAGATGTAGCAGTGAACCGTGTGAGTCAGAGCATCACTAATGGGCACTTAATATGGGCAAGTATAATCCAGAAGTGGAGATCGCCATGGGGTATTTTTGGGTCTTTTTTTATGCAAATAATTTCCAGTTAAGCATATGTGCTTAATTCAGTTCTGTATTTGTCAGATGTGTAGAGTTCCTGTACACCAAAACACCTCAAATCATCTGAAGGACATCATTCATTGATCTATTGACCAGTATGAATTTTTTTGCTGGTCCAAACTGGTTTATGCTAGTTTTGGTGCTGGTATAGGGTTGAGTATCAAGGTTTTTATTCAGAATAATGATGCGGGAGCCAAATGATTAGTTGATGTGGCTTTGGTTTTGTGCAAAATGACACAATGATGTCACTGGCCATGTGCGGCCTATTTTTATTCTTATGTTATTCAGTAGTTGACTTTTGAATGTGTGAGACATTGTTTTTTG
>NW_015513543.1:0-1152 GCF_001515645.1 Sinocyclocheilus grahami | reverse complement strand
GTTTTTTGCGATTTTTCCTGTCTAAAGACACTTATGCCTCTGTAAGTGGCATGACTCAAAGAGAAAAATAAATCCAAAAGTTCGGGTTTAAGCAAGATAACAAAGACAGTGACGTTATGAATAAATGTAAAAAGGTAATAAACCATTATTTAAAAAGTGTAATCACAATTTTACATTTGTAAATTCTATGAATAAATAATAAAATAATATAAAATAATTATTTTAATTATAAAATAATAATGGTAAATATTATTATTTTTATTTAATATATATTAATTAATTGTAATATATGTACACATACATATATATGTATATTTTACATTATATATATAATATTTTCCAAAAATTGTACATTATCCATTCATTCTTCCTCAGAATTACGAAAAGACTGCACAATGTAGTCATTAAGGTATATGAATTGTTAATTTAATCATTGCATTTTGATGACTGGTTTACCAAGCATGTATTGCTCATTAACACCAGCATCCAAAACACAACATATTTTCTGTATGGCTGTGACTATTTTTCCTGATATTGTCAAGAAGGGTCACAGACATGTAGTGGCCTAAAGCTCCAGATTAAATGTCAATATTTAGTTCCAGCATAAAAACTGTATTTTCTTGTTAAGGAGTTTTCAATGGATTTGGCTTGTGATATACAGTGTTTGTGTTCTCCAGCAAAAGACAAGGGGGAAAAGAAGCTGTTCGGCTTCTCGTTCGTTCCTCTAATGCAGGAAGACGGGCGGACTCTGCCCGACGGCACCCACGAGCTCATCGTTCATAAGGTACAGCTGTCAAAATGTCTCGTTGGCTTTTCTGCAACAAATGCAATTTAAGAGCAACTGTATGTCAAATGACAAATTGTCCTGGCTGACACTCATTTCATTCTGCATGCTCCTTGTTGCCTCAAAGTCCTGAATTCAAAAAGTGGCTTCTCATTAAAAAGTGTAAGAGTTAAATAACCGTGTCGGAAAACACATCCCTGTGGCACACCCAATTTAACAGCACGCTTCGGGCACAGCTCTGGTAATTGCAGACCGTGGAAGTGTTTGTGGATTTAACGGGCTTAAAAGAGGTCACAAACATACATGCACAGACACAGAGAGCTGCTGTTATTCGTGTCATGTTGTACCGTCACCCCTCACACTCCATT
>NW_015513542.1:6902-7112 GCF_001515645.1 Sinocyclocheilus grahami | reverse complement strand
TACTTCTATCCATATTAGACAGAACTGAACGACGACAGCGAACAATAGGGAGAATGTGAACACTGTGTGTTGAGGCGCTGCCAATCTCAGCGCCGTCAAAATAAAAGTCCCGCCTCGAACACATCGGTCAAACAGAAAAACTTATCGGCCGATGCCGATATTTGAAAAATGCCAAATATCGGCCGATATATCGGCCTTGGCGATATATCG
>NW_015513542.1:6422-6878 GCF_001515645.1 Sinocyclocheilus grahami | reverse complement strand
TTGTGCTTGAGCGCCACCAAGTCGTGTTTTTCTGGAACTTCAGCAGCTCCAGGCACGTGAACAAAAGCGCCAATCTCATTGGTCAGCCAGTTTTTAATGTGGCGCGTTAAATCAAAAAAACGAGCCCAAGGCGGTTTTTTTTTAAATTACGCTTTTACGCCTCGCATTTTGCGCGTTGGTGTGCACATTCACATTGGCGCCCTTTGTTTAGTCATGAGGCGTTAAATGTCGGTGATAAACGCGTGCGATATTCGTCCCGGTGTGAACAAGCCTTTTTCCGAGTATGGGTCACCATACTTGGCCACATGTCACTTCACTTCACTTTTTTTTTTTTTTTTTTTAATGAGGCCATTGAAGACACCACTGTTGGGATTTACCTTTGCAAACAACATGCTTCTAATGAACCAGAGAATGTTGGTGTTGTCCTTGAAGGCATTAAAGGGATAGTTCACCCCC
>NW_015513542.1:0-6412 GCF_001515645.1 Sinocyclocheilus grahami | reverse complement strand
CACTGCTGTGATTGGCTAAGAGTTGTGTATGTTTGAAAGCCTTCATAGATCGACGCTGCTGTGATTTAGGTCAAAAACGCATAAATATCCAGTACAGTTACTCACACATGTGTGACGGGGTATTACTGTCGGATCCAGTAGCATCGTCTTTTAGTTTCAATCTGTCTGAAAATCCAGCGTCGAATTGTGCCTTGCTTGTAAACGAATCCACGGTATGAAGTGAACAAAGGACCAAGTTCTTTCATTAAAAATAAAGTTCATCCACTCTTTCCTAACATTGGGATCAAAAAGAAGGTGATGCAAAGACTGTGTTTTCCCACAACTTAGCACTGTACAGCGTCCTGTTGTCTTCGGATCATCTTTATCATTTGATTTCTGTGTAGACCTACGTTCGTCTCTCTTGTTATTTACACTACATGCGTGAATTGGGAATATTTCAGTTGCGTTGCTGTCTATGGAGGGTCAGAAAGCTCTCGGATTTCATCAAAAATGTCTTAATTTGTGTTCCGAAGATGAGCAAAGGTCTTACATGTTTGGAACAACATGAAGGGTGAGTAATTAATGACAGAATTTTCATTTCTGGGTGAACTATCCCTTTAAGATGCATGGTAAACCTTGGCAGTGAACTGTAACAAGCTCTTGCTCTATTTTAACTTACTCACTTTGTGCCGTGATTGGATTACTTGAATAAAAGTGTTTTGTTTTTTCTTCAGAATGCACTTTGTTCTAATAGTTTACTATTTTGTATATGCACTTTTAAGTCTACTGTGACAGTTAATATTTTTACTAATGTCTTTGCTGTTCTTAATCGACACTGACAACAGTTAATAGTAGGTTTATAAATGTTTTGCTGTTCTTAATCCAATTTGACAATACATTGTATTTGCGTTTGAATCTGCTGCTCATGCAGTATTTAAAGTGCTTTATTCTTCTGTGCAATTAATGGCAACTGTGCTCAGTCCTCCATTTGTAAATTTGTAAAGTTTGACAACTCAATACAACAAAATCTAAGTACCAACTCTTGCTTTTTTGCCTTTATGGTCAATGCCAGTATGCATTTGTAGAATTTTTATTTTGTACTCACACATTTGAACATGTCTACAGTACATGTAGAATTTAATAAAACAAGTTAGGTTTACACAACTCTGGTACCAGAGACATGATGAAATTGCGTTAGAGTTGCATAATACCTTTGATTAATATTAGCATTAAGAAATCAAGTTGGTACCATTGACACAATGAAATTCCTTTAACAGCACACAGTGCATTTGTGTAATGACGATCAGTAATGACAAATAATATCTTGAATCAACACGATTATTTTAATAGTCTAACGTGAATGATATATTTTGGTTTGGCAAGCAATAATCATTGAGAAAAAGAGGACAATTATGTCAGTTGAACACATTCTGATCATGTGGGACCGATGTACACATTATAAAAATGTAGTTAATTCAAAGTACTTTTTTTTTCAGTGCACAATTTCTATCGAAGGGGACAAATATTAATGAATTAAGTTAAATTTAAATTAAATTAAAGTTTAAAATTTGAAAATGTAATGTGACTTTTTATAATTATATCTCTAATATTACTATCCACCTTATTTTTCAGACTGATTAGCTGCTATCGGCTTGTTAAGTCACCATTTCTGGGCTCAAACATTCTTATCAAATACCAAAACAAACAGTGCTAATACTCACAGTGTGCTTTAAATGTTACAGAAAAATCACGATCCCAATCTTTATCTCCATACCAAAATCTCAGATGGCCAGAGAGTGATTCATCTTTTATGAATTGATCAAATACTGGTGTCCAGGGGTACACCAAACACCGTACACTTAGCTTAGCGTACATGTGTGATATGAATAAACAGTGCTCATAAATATCTGTTGAGATAATATTCTCAGTTGAAGCAAGTAGAGGCTTGGGCCTGGAAACCATATTCCTAATGTCACGATTTCATAAGAGGATAGGTAAAGATGTAAAAAAAAAGGTGATGCTTTCTTATGAAAGAAAGTCTAACATTTTATTTGATTTCATATGAGTTTGCCACAAATGTGTTGTGTTACAAATGCCTGCTTAAAACAATGCAAACATTTTCCATGTAATATTTTTATCATTGCATTTTTTTTTTAAGCTGAGGAAGATAGAAACAATTAATGGGGAATAATCACATCCAAAATAAAAGTTTGCTTACATAATATATGTGCGTGTACTGTGTATATCTATATTTATATATAAATGCACACACATACATGTATATATATAAGAAATATATATATGTGTGTATATATATATATATATATATATATATATATATATATATATATACTTCTTAAATAGCCATGTATGTATGTGCATTACATACAGGTACATATAGATATACATACACACATATATCATGTAAACACAAACTTTAATTTTGGATGCGATTTGACAGCCCTAATATTTACAGTGTATAAATGGGACACTGCACATGAAAATATCTAGCAGCCTGTATTTTTTCGTCTTCCTCTTCAAACGATAATAAAATATGAGGTTCTGTGGCATCAGAATGTTTGAAAACTCCCGCCGTAGAGAACTGGCCCCTCTTTACAGGGCCCCAGGCACAATGCCAACAACACTCAACAGTCTAAGGTGAGTAAAATCAGATACCATGCATGTTGTTTCTGGTTGACAGCTTGTTATACTTCTGAAACACTGTGATGACAAGCTGAACCTTTTAAATGTGCATTCACAGAGCTGCACGACTGCCGTCTAAATTACTGTCTGTGGTAATCCACAGTAATCCACACAGCTTAAAACAACCCTTTAATATTCTAAAGATCCTCTTATGATATCTCTGAGATCTTGAATCTCTATGAATCTTTGTAAATATATGTGTGAATGAGTGATGAGCGCCCGGGGCTGCAGGTGACCTCGCGTGACAGGTTGAGTGAAGGGGCCGGTGAGGGCCTGTCATCTCCTGTTCACTCACTCAGTGTCTGACGCAGCCAGGCAGAACTCTGCACAACACCTGCTGACACTTGCGCTAGCCCCGTGCCTTCATGTCACACACACCGCCGTCAGGATGCACTCATAAGGTTACTCGCCTCTTACTGCGCACACACACACACACACACACACACACACTGCTGCCAGCACGTCACACTCCATCTGTATGTTCTGTCGTGTCCCATGCAGTGTCTCTCAGAGGATCTTCTCAGAACACACTTATCAAGCCTCCAACAGTCTGTATTATTCGTTTGCATGTATTTTCCTGTCTTTGCTTTCCACAGCCAGAAACATACTCTAAGTAAATATGCAGACGTGAATGCCTAGGGAGGGGATGCTAGAGTTACCTTAAAGGTCACATATTTTACACCTTTCTGGAGTTTTTCACCTTTCTGGAGTCTTGATGTCCTTAAGAATATATGTTTGCGGTATAAGTACCAAAAACCATCTCAATATATTTTTACAGCTCCTCTCTGAGGAGCTCTGCTTTGAACAGGTCGATTTTGGCCTGTCTAATTAATATTCATGAGCCTCTCTTCTGATTGGCCTGCTGTTTTCTGAGTGACGCACGGCCAGGCCAACCACATGTAACTAGGGTCATGTATGCTGTAGCCTGCTGTGGATTGATTACTCACAAGTAAGGTCAATAGAAACACCGGTAATGATGGTCACTGCTGAGGGAAATGTCGTCCGGCCTTAAATGTTTGAGCCGAACTCAGACCCAGAATCGTCGACGATAGGAGACACCCAACCACCTCCTCAAACGCACTTACAACAGGATGTTTCAGAATTGTAATTCATGTTTTTTTTTTTCAAACACCGAATGCAGTAAATATAAACCTGACCAGACGAGCGTTTGCGATCATGTGAACTTGACGACACTTGTACAAATTCGGATGGGTGACATGAATGGAAATGATTCCAGATTGGCGATGTAGTATTTGGTTTCTGTTTTCTGTACTGTATTTTCCTGCGCTCAAACCTGCCAATCTACAGGATCAAACGCCGTGTATGGCGTTTGAGGTCATTTGTGAATTAGCATAGACTTATAGTCTAAATAAAACAATTTGCAACTGTTACTATTATTACACTTGTATACAAAACTTTGTATCATGCTGGTTATAGAGTGTGTGACGTCACATGCAATACCGCCGGTGGAAATAGACAACGGTTGACGTGGTTGTCACGGCGACCATCACAGCACTACTGTGCGATGATATAGTTTCAGATCCAGACTGAACAGCGATTTCTTGACATGTTTCTGTGTTGTTGTTGTTGCTCAGCAATGGCATGGACGTGATGTTGTCTGGGGGTGTGGCTAAAGGAGAGTGGGACGGTGGGCGGTGCTCGGGGAGGTGACTGAAGGTGGTGACTGTGTAGTGACGTCAACTTTTTACAGAAGTCACAACGGTTCGTGAAAAATCACAGCTACTTCATGCAGGCTGTGTGCATTTGACTGTGGACTGACTGTTTTGAAACGTATATGGTAGTTACATAGCACCTAGACCTCAGTTATCGTGAAAAAAGCCAGGAAATTTCAGTTTTGACAATATGGGACCTTTAAAAAGTCTGAGCCATTAAACCAAACTTTAAAGTATTTTTATTAAATACCATAAAAAATAGACAGATATCACTGCAATCCGTGTCTTTAAATAGCACACCTGTCTCTGTGAAAAAAAACTATATTGAGCAGAAGACTTTTATTGTTGTTCAGTGCATTTTCACAGGGAAAAAAATCGAATTAAGAACTCGTTTCCATGACATGTTAATACTTGACCATGATTTACTAATTTATTTCCTAGTTGTGGCCTTCTTGTACTAATTTGTTCCCTCCTTTTGTAAGTGATTTCTGTGTTAGCTGTGCTACACTGTTGACCTTTTTTCCCACTTTATTTCACAGAAATGTCGCTAATGTGACCGCATCTTAAGGCACACTTTAGTCAGTCAGTCACTTTAGCCTTGATCAGACTGCCAAATCTGTTTTTGTGCATATACGTTAGGAATATACATATATACGACCATATTTAGCAATTGTGAACAGCAAAAAAAATCACATAAAATACGATTTCAGGCTACATTCAAATGTGGTTTGAAATACCATTCAGATCCCATTTCTGGAAATCTGTTTCTGTCGGACCGCTCTGATCAGATTTTGCTTGTCACTGTCTCACGCCAAGTAAAACGTAGACACCTCAAACATTGTTGGTAGAAAACATGCTGAACGAGTTTGCAGAAACAAGGTTGTGTTGTTGCAAAGTGCAAGTCAAGCAGAAAATTGCGATATATTGCTGGTCTACACACCTCTTTGAGTTTTGAGAGCGATGGAGAGACGGCAGCATGGAATAAAGTCACGCATTCCAGCTTAATATGCTTCTGCCGCTGCCTCATAGGACGCAATAATGTTGCCAACATGTTGCCAAGTTGTAAGACAACATCTGCATTGCAAACCAAATTTACATGTCAGTGGCCTAGTATAGTGAAACTGGTAATATCATGGCATCTTTTAGGGTCTGATATACCGTGTTGCCATTAACGACAACAAATATTAGGATCTATACAGCTGTATGGCGCAACTGACCAATCAGAACTGAGTGTTCTAGAGTACAATGTAGTAATGCGTGCAGCGGTGATGAGAATGTGATGAATTTGTGATGTGTTAAGAATTGCATTTTAAAGGTGCGGTCACATTTAATGTTGCTAGGTGAATTCTTGGGCGAAATCTAATCATTTCGAATCCTTGCGATTGGGGATTTCTTGTGAGGGTGAAAATTTTTCCCTCATGCACACTTTGTGATGCATTCACGTTGGTCACTTGGATCCTTCCCACTGACCAACAGAAAGCTGCTTGCATTGAAAGTGACTTCTGTGTGAGCTGTGCTTCATCACAACAGTATTCACAAAAGACAATGCCTGCAAAACTCTGGAGAAATTTCACTAATGCGAAAGAGATTTCAGACTGCAATGTGGAAAATCTATCCAGCGTAGACCGTGTGCATGTATCTGCGTAGAGCATTACCCTTTCTCCCAGTTGTCTGCGATTTTCAGTACATCTCTTTCAGATTCCCATCTGAGGTTGCGAAGCCAGTAAACTAGGGAGGATTATCGTGGCGACACCCACTAAGGAGGAATGGTAGGGGACATGCACCTACATCCCGCTTGCTCCTTGAAGTCAGCCGAGGGCTTAGATTAATTTGCTCATGTTGGATTTTTTTGCACATTAAATCACTCTCTTAGGCAGTCAGATCCCCACAATTCCCTGTCTTATCATATCACTCCTCTAGTCCAAGTGCACTTCCAGATCTAAATCCTGCATATGAGCTCTATAAAGCGGGAGGCCATACTCCAGTGTGGTTTCCACATCTTAAGAACGATAAAAAAGAACGTCTCGGGTTACTTATGTAACCATGGTTCCCTGAGT
>NW_015513541.1:1273-7104 GCF_001515645.1 Sinocyclocheilus grahami | reverse complement strand
TACTTTTCAGAGAGAGAAAAAGAGAGTGAAAGCGAGAGAGAGAGAGAGCGAGAGAGAGAGAATAATTAGCTATTACATAATGTTCAAGACAGAAGTGCCTCCCATCAAAGTACTATGCCTTAAAAGTATTTTGACTTTAGTATTTCATGCTTGTGCTTTAATAAATATAATTAATTAAAGTTTGCAATGCAGACAGTCAAGTGAAACTGATATTTTATGATATTTGATTCTTAGATGGGAAAGTGCACCCATGTTGTTGACATGATGTCAATAATTCCTTTTTCACAACATATCCTTCATTGTGAGAATAGGATAAAGAAAGAACTTGAGAACAAATCACGAACAGCAATCTAGTGCAATCTAGTGTACACTGAATATATCAGAGCATTTAGAGGTCAGTTAAATAAAAGTATCAATTTAGTCTCCAGTTTTTCAGGCACTATGTATGAAAGCAGATGATTTTTAGAGATTTGGTTATTGATTTCAAGATCAATCAACACAGGCGGATCCATGGATCAGGACATTGGCTCTACTTGATTCATACTGATTCATACTTCTCTTGTTTCTGCTAAGAGAAGACTAGAGAATGAATAGTACTTTTTTCGGAAGTGAAAGTAAAAGTGATGTGAAAGTCAAAGGGCATCCCATACTCAGAATTTGTGCTCTGCATTTAACCCATCCAAGTGCACACACAGCAGTGTGTAGTGAACACACAAACACAGAGCAGCTATTTTGCTGCAGCACCCAGGGAGCAGTTGGGGGTTCGGTGCCTTGCTCAAGGGTCTCACCTCAGTCATTGAGGGTGGAAGAGAGCACTGTTCATTCACTCCCCCCACAGACAATCCCTGCCAGACCTGAGACTCGAACCTGCAACCTTTCGAGTCTCAGAGTGATCACAGATCATACTCTCTAACATTAGGCCACGATTGCCTCATTTCCTAGCATTCATTTAAATTAGAGACTGTCTCACCATGCAGGCCTGATGTTTATATTTTTAAACTGAATTTCAAGGAAATAAATATATTTACATGCTGACATTTTTTGAATGGCTGTCAGTATATACTTCTTGGTAAATCTTGACCCTGGATTCAAGCATTTCTGCCCTGCTCCTCTCATAGTGACACTTCACAAACAAGACGCAAAGAAAATGGGCAGTTATTTGATATCTAAGACAAAGCATTTATGTATAAACAAAAATAACATGCTTACACAATCTCCAGTCTTTTCCAAGAAGGACTTGGAAGGATGATTTCAACCTTCTCGGTTGCCTTTCGAGAGACTTTATTCACTCCTTTATCAGCACAAATGTATCTGCCCTTCACATCCAGTGAATGGCCTGAAACAACCCAGTGTTAATTTCAGATCAGTTTTAGAATTCTTATTTCAAAGTATCACACTAAGTTCATTTTAATGTGAAAAACAAACATAAAACATTATTTTTATGAGAGAGAGAGCTCACCTTTCACCTCCACCACAAGGAGACAGACGAGAACAATGAACGTAGTTGTTTTCATTTTGTTTTTGATCTTGTATAATCTCTCAAATGTCTGACAGATGATATTATGAATAATGAGATTTCAGCAACTCTGTTTTTATACTGCCAAGGTCTGGCCACTGAGGTGATTGTCACTTTTTGTTTCATTAAAGCTTCCTTCATCTGTACTGAGAAATTGAAGCCTTTAAATGTAAAGAGAAGCTCTGTCACAATGAAATTGTTTAGAGAAAACTTTCTGTTTCAGTTATAGTTTCAGAATAGATCTTTTCAGTAACCGTTTTTGAGAAATTAATGTTCAAGCAGAAATGATCCCTAATAATTCACATAATCCACTGATTAATTCTGGTACATTTCAATTTTATTCACATAATGCTCATGCTATGATTTGTTTTTACAATGATGCTTTAAAGAGACTACAGTGCTCTGTTCAGGAAGCGTCTGCCAAAAAGATTGATAGATCCTTTTAATAAATCAGTGTCAGGACAAAAACAATAAGGCTCAAATACATTGGATTTGCACAGAAGAAAGAATGTCATATGAGTGTGGATCAATAAATATATGAGTATATGATAACAGAATTTTCACTTTGTGGCAACTAAGCCTTTAATATTCTGACATTCTCAATGGCAGGGTTTGTGTACTGCAGCTGCTTAACAGAAAATATATGTTGTAAATGTATAGATTGAGAGAACGATGCTTTTCTACACATACACTGACACACATTTTAAATTCCGATCACAAAGGGGAGAAGGTATAGTGCCCCCGAACAAGTCAGTTATAAGCTGTTCTAAGATAACTGCCAATTTCACACAGCAATCATCAGCTAAATACCTACACTGAAGCACTTTACATAACAGAAAAAACTCACTCATTTGCTATAACATAATTTTAATAAATACATCTTAATCAATTTAATAACATACGGTACTTACTGTCATTATATTTTGACTGTATATAGGGGCATAGTTTTCAACATGAATATAATCCTATAAACTATTCCATAGTTGTTCAAAATACATACACAATAAGTGATTAGAACATGCTAGTCAAATGTGTTACATACATAATATGGTTTTATTTATAGTAATGTTTTGTTGCTCATAAGTCCCTTTAGCGTCATTTTTTTTCATATATACATGGATAGGTAGTTTCTGTGCCATTCTGTGAACATAAGGACATGTTCTGTGAAGACCAGAGGTTAAAAGGTCTCATAAGGAATCTCAGTCTGGTCTTTGTCTTCTAGGTGGGGGAAACCACCCAAGGCAGTTTCTACTAATGATTTTCCTCATGCCTGGTCTCATGTTTATACGTAGGAATTAATACGTAACATTTACAAGATAACAGAAAAAACTCACTCATTTGCTATAACATAATTTTAATAAATACATCTTAATCAATTTAATAACATACGGTACTTACTGTCATTATATTTTGACTGTATATAGGGGCATAGTTTTCAACATGAATATAATCCTATAAACTATTCCATAGTTGTTCAAAATACATACACAATAAGTGATTAGAACATGCTAGTCAAATGTGTGGGTTACATACATAATATGGAGTTATGCATAGAAATGATTAGTTGCTCATAAGTCCCTTTAGCGTCATTTAGGTGCATATATACATGGATAGGTAGTTTCTGTGCCATTCTGTGAACATAAGGACATGTTCTGTGAAGACCAGAGGTTAAAAGGTCTCATAAGGAATCTCAGTCTGGTCTTTGTCTTCTAGGTGGGGGAAACCACCCAAGGCAGTTTCTACTAATGATTTTCCTCATGCCTGGTCTCATGTTTATACGTAGGAATTAATACGTAACATTTACAAGCACAAAACGTACACTTTTGTACGTTTTTAGTCATGCTAAAACGTACAATTTAGACGTATTTCAACGTTTAAAACGTACAAATCGCTACGTATTTTTAGCTAAAAAACGTAAAAATATTTACGTATCTTTTATATCATTTAGATATTCAAATCAATGCATTTTTATCATTTTATCAATAAGCGATTTCGCTTTTTAGACCCCTTAACCTACCCCCAAACCTAAACCTACCCATTTTATAGCGAATATGCATTATCATTTTATTAATACTTAATTTAGATTTTTAGACCCCTTAACCTACTCCCAAACCTAAACCTATCCATTTTATAGCGATATATAAAGGATATAAAACGCAAATGACCGAAATACGCAGGAAAATAAAACTTTTAGTAACAATATAGCATTAAAATATATTTATAGTCGCTAATTCCACTCCTACCTATAAGCCTAAACATTTCTGTACAGTATAAGAAAAACATGACAGACAGATAAATGCAATTAACGTTACAATCATTTATTTATTGCAAAAATGTCAAAAGCAGCACTAAAAGTAATCCAAATGACCATGCGTTGCACCCGCAGTCCTCTCTAGCGGAATACAGTAGGTTTGTGTGATCTAGAGCAGAATTTATGTTGTTAATTAAAACGTAAAAATATTTACGTATCTTTTATATCATTTAGATATTCAAATCAATGCATTTTTATCATTTTATCAATAAGCGATTTCGCTTTTTAGACCCCTTAACCTATTGTTTCATTTCATAATTATGTTGCGTTTTTGGTGTATTTTATAGTTCTATTGTCAGTCACAGCAAGTCGGAGAAAACGCCTTTTGTGGCCCATGACAATCAAAGTAAACATTACATGACAAGTAAAGGTTAAATTATTTTAAGGTTTCAAGTGAAGTCGTGTTTAACATTATGTAGGCATATTCTTGGAAACGAGCTGGCAGCAGAAATCACAACAAAACGAAATGTTATTTCGTAAGTAAACAATTTAATAATGCAACTGAAAACAAGTTAATTCATATGACAACTAAAAACTAATAAAATTAATGCCGCGATTTCAATATTCATAAAGGATGTCGTCAATACGTCAGTTTTGTACGTTAAAATGCTGAAAATACGTAAGTATTTGTACGTTTTAGTGCCTGTAAAAACGTAAGTAAATGTACGTTTTATAGAACCACATTTTACGTAAAATACATACGAATTATCATGAGATCACGTTGGATGGTCATGATATGCTGTGTCTTTGATCATTAATCTTGGTTACTTGCCCCAAATTTGACAATCTCCTTTCTGAGTTGAAATGATCAATGTGTTCTTTTGTGTTAATGTTGAAAGCTGTTCTGTGAAAGAGTTGGTTAGTTAGACTTGCTTTAGTCTTGTGGCGCCAGGGTATCTTGGACAGATTTATGACGTGGTCTAATGTCATCCTGGGCCTCTTTGTGGAATTTGGTCAAATTTGTTCAACACCAATCTGATCGAATCTTAAATTGTCTGATTCACTCTGATACCCTACAGTTCTGATGCAACTTTAGGATCGGTTTCGCCTGTAAAAAGAATGAATCATTAGGGGTTCAGACCAAAGTCATTATGAAACCAAAATGAATTCAGTTTGACCCTCACAACAACAAAAATGAATTAAACTATACTGAAAACCTTTAGTAAATAAAAAGGTTTATGGAGAATTTTGGTTTCTTCTTTTTCCGTTTCATATATAATAAAAACTACTGAAAATCAAGTACGCTATATTCAACTAATTAACTACAAAAATCTATACTATTACAAATCGTATATGAATGTAAAAATCATACTCACAGGAAGATATTTTGGGCATCCCTGTGTCTTTTTTCCCCTATTGTGTCAGAAAAAAGTGATGCATAGCATATTTGTTAACGGAGCATAAATGCTGAATCAATTTAACAGAGTTGCAGTTTATATTACCTTAAAACTGATCCATCCTGAAAAGCTTGAAAACCACCCGTACATTCTATTTTGTGGAGCTAAATTCAGCGAGGTCTGCTCCAGCATAGTGCAGAAAAAGTGACAATATGAAATTGGTTAGTCTTGTTTATCCACATAAGTTTCAGTACTATTTCAAGTACTTTCAATAGCTTAGCTGTATTTACATGTTTGCAGCTAACTTTGTGTTTTGCACACATTTAATCATCACTTTAAGTAACACATGTATTTAAAGGTTATTTGATCTGTTCTGCCATATATGTATTAATTGTATTAAAAGAAGTTTAAGAATCATATTTTCTTTCTTTTTTATCCATTTGGATATTTATTTAATATTCCCATGGTCACTAAGGACAGGATTTTTTAAATTATTTTTTTTAATCATAAATTGACCTTAAAGGTGCAGTAAGCGATTTCTCAAAAACAAAAACAAACAAACAAAAAATATTATGTTTGTACATACTGTAGTCCTGGCTTTATAAATAGGGGGAAAAAACAAATCGGACCAATCAGAGCGAGCACCACAACACTCTTGTAGCCAATT
>NW_015513541.1:0-867 GCF_001515645.1 Sinocyclocheilus grahami | reverse complement strand
GATACCTGTGGCTGCAGCCATTGAAGGATTCTGGTCAGAGCTTCATCATTCTTCCCACACTTCAGGAGTCCCTCATCCTCGTAGAACAAACAGTCCACTGTGACTGTATTCACCCTGGTCACAAATCTGCTGCTGTCTGGCACAGTCTTCTCTGGGTCGAATGTGTGATGAAGCACCATGAAAACAACTGGTTTAGACTCTGTTAAAATGGAGTGATCAAATAGTTGTTATAAGTATTCGCTGTGAAAATGAGTGCAATAACTTGAGATTATTAAATAAAGATATTACATAATACATGCACTAACAGCACAACACCTGAGAGAGCTTTAAGTTCATTCAGTACAGCGTCAATGTCAGTTCCTGCCCTTGAAATAATGAAGCAGAAAACCAAGATGGCATCACACTTCTCCACGGTCAACTCCCGTAGACCTGATATTTGCTGAAGGACATTTGTTATGATCTCCTCTTTAGTCGCGAAGCTCTTCCCAGGTGAAAGGATGAAATATTTATTTCCTTCAAGAGGAAGTAAACTTTTGGTTAATGTAATATAGCTTAATTCATATAAGTCATAGTCATCTCACCTTAAAACTCATCCATTTTTATCTATTATTTTCCCCAATCTAATTACAAATAGAGTCTTTAGAAAAGAGCACTGAAGCTGTAGGCTACAGTTACCAGTAATCGTAGGACGTTGGTCTCTCGGTCCTTCAATGCAGTTCACATCAGTATCTGTCTTAGATGTGTGATCCATTTTAAGTTTTGTTCTGAAATTGATAGTACACAGTAATAAGCTTGATTATCATTTTCATTGAACATCTTTGTTTAGATCATGATTGTTCTAAACATATACTAGTTAATGTTTTTTTT
>NW_015513540.1:6583-7104 GCF_001515645.1 Sinocyclocheilus grahami | reverse complement strand
AAAAAAAAATGTATTTTAATCTTAAGGTACAAGCTTTAATTTAGTTTGCCTACACATTGAAAATGAGAAGGATGCTGGGCAAAATCTCAGCTGAATTTGATTGTGCACATGTGCCACAATATTTTTTGGCTTTTTACTTTTGACCATTGATTGCTTTATCTGGCATACAACATAAAATGAATAACTGTGTTTAAATTTAGTAGAGTACTTAATTAAATAAAACCAATATGTTCAGAATTAAATTAAGGCCAAAAGAAAAAAATCATGTAGTAGTCTCAATTGTGTGTAACAGAATTTGAAATTTGGTTAAAAATTTGCCCAAAAAAAATTTTTTTGCATTTGTTAAATTGAATTAATTAAGTTGAACACACACCAATTTCTTGTTACAAAGCTGAAATAAATTTTTAAAAGCTATATTATTTCCCAGCAAGATCAATAATTTATTTAGATCATGATAATCAATTTACATACACCCTTGTTGAAAAGTATACAGTGGCTCCAAAATATGATTTTTCTTTTTT
>NW_015513540.1:0-2595 GCF_001515645.1 Sinocyclocheilus grahami | reverse complement strand
GCAAACCCCAGCTGATTCAGATTCACTCAGTTATTTTATCAAAATGATACTGTGAATAAGCTTTAAAGAAGCCAAACTTTTTTTTGTTTATGTGTGCGCGTTTGGGAACATTGTATGTTGTTGGTGGGTCGCCACAAAAACTTGGCATTGCCCAGGTTGTGCGTGTTCCAAAAACTTGCCCCAGCACGAAGTGCAAATGTGCCAGTAATTGCGACAGCCTTTTCACACATTTCTCCCATGAGCAGTTGAACCAACAGAATAGAAGAGAGAGTGACACAGGTGGTGCTTCGAGAGCTCAAATCCCTCCCCTATTAAAAACTGCGTTGAATATAACACACTCTATCAGGACGTTTTATGATTTTTACGTCTGATGCCACTTTTAATATCTACACAATTCAACCTCATATCTGACATTAGAATTGCTAATGCAGAAACGGGTCGGCACGTCAGGGCTGTCTAGCATCATGCGTCTCTGTTGTGTTAACATAGTGGCACTCAAATGTATTCAACACACACATACATGTGCGCTCATAAAGACATGCGCTGGAGACATCTGGGTGCTCCATAGTCTTATAATTATTCTCCCTCAAATTAATAGGATGACATCTGCATATTACAAACACAGTGGCCCTGACACATTCAGCAAGACCCACAGCGCTCCTCAAATACTTTGCGTATTACGGCTGTAGCAAATCAGCTCATGGAAAATATGAATAATTAACCATAACTAGTTATAATTAACTATTCATATTTTAGATCCACTGTAGATATTTAGCTGACCACTCAGGGTCAACCGTCTTGTCAATTCTAAGAACGTTAATTTCCTGGTTAAAGGAAATACCCTTCTTACTGCACAATTCTATAAGTTTGTAACGTAAATCTGCATGATTATTGACTCCGGTTATGAGTAAACAATGAACACGTCAAGTGTGATACAAGTAAGGTTTTATTAACTACATAAACACTTAAACTAGTCTAACATACTACATAAACACATTAAGCCGGTCTAACATACACATACACACACACACACACACATACAGTTGGTATAGGAAAGGGTTAAAGTTTAACTCAGCATAGAAAGAGGCATAAAGAATGGATTTTATGGAACACTTTGCATGTATATTCAACAGATCAAAGCCTTCAGGGATACGTCAGATTCTGAGTTCAAACACACCTTTGTAAAAAGGTGTAACTGATACTTAATGTATCAATTAATAAGACTAAGTTTGATACTTAGCGAGTCTCGGCGGTCTGAAAGAGATTCCTGATGCAAATCTTAAAGCTTCCCGTAGATCTTTGCTGAATTCGGGTCGATGAGAAGAACCAGTTTGAGTCAGTGTTACTTGATGAATGGAAAGGACTAGGCCGAAGAAAGGCCTGGCACAGATGCTTTGGTATCCTGAAGCGTTTTTCTCACATCATCTTTGCTTCTGACTGAATCACCGACTGGGGCGGGTCCCTGGAGCCGGGCCTTTAAGGTCGGAGAAGATCTCCGCCTTTCAAGATGGGCTTGTCCAATGAGCAAAATGGAATTTCCGAGCGGGAGGTGGCAATTGCTGGAGGGTTTACGCCCCTTTGTTCTCTAAGCATGGTAATTTGCAAATGGACTTAAATCGAAATTATTAACGATTCTCAGGGCCCTGATATATATTGCCTATGTACCACCATATAATATGCACGCTTGTTTCGATCATAAGAAGGCAAATTCATAGATACTAAACAAGGTAAGATTATATATAGTGAAAAGGGATGATCAGGAATGGGTTCCCTCACAAGCATACTAAAATAGTCTAAGAATATCAAAGACAAAATACACAATGACAATAATATACTCAATGGCCTGAAGAATATGTGTGTTCATTCAAATAACGGTTTTCCTATGAATTAACTAGAACACAGTCCATTTCTACTCTGCCTTTCCTTGGGACATGCAGGGATTTTCCCTGCTTTACATACTTTTGGCCAATAAACCCAGTGATATCAGCGTTGGTTGCCATGCAACAAAAAAGCCTGTTCGACTTCCTGGGGTGTTACGCATTCCGGGGGGAAGGGTCCATGGGTCCTCATATGGCTTGTTAACTGAGGTTACAGAGTATTTGTCATATAAAAAGAGAATATATAGTGTGTTGGATTGGTCCAGACGCTACACGGCATTCTGTCGAGGCACTGTTCAATTAGACACTCTACTTTACAGAGATGTTAAAGAGAAGGCAAAATGAGCGTTTAGCAAGCTGTCTCATGAAGGACACATTTTCATACAGCCGGTGTATGTAATGCATAGCATATTGGAAGGGTAATTGTGAAGCTATTCATGCATGGCCTTATGTAACCACTATAAGGATTGTTAACACTTTCAGCACTCCTATATAATAATAAATCTGCAGAATTAGATGCAACTTGTCAAGTAGTGCCATGCCATCACACGCCAACATCATCCCAGGCATTCTGCTGGCTCATGAAAATATTTGAGGAGGCACCACTGGTGGTCCTGGCTTACTTAGTGCCCAGATGACAGGGGAACAAAAACACTTAAGTACGCTATATAAATGTAAGAACTAATATCCAGAAATTGCATATAGGGTTTTTCTTTTA
>NW_015513539.1:4947-7104 GCF_001515645.1 Sinocyclocheilus grahami | reverse complement strand
GTGTAACAAAAAGAAAGAAACTCTGTACAATCATTTACATTCCTTGGGAGGAGTTAATGCGATAAAAGGCACCTGTAACCTTTATTGGTGTGTGTTTGTGTAGGTGGGTGTGTGTGTGTGTGTGTATGTATATATGCCCCGCTGCATTTCACCTGCTCATGGATATCAATTAACTGTCAGCTCAACTCGGTGTTACAGCAGAACGGCTCTAAAATGACTGATTGTTCTGTCTAGCCTTTAATTTCAGCCTCTTTTTCTCTATTACTTAAATGTCTTTTCTAATCTGCGTATTAATTGCCTACCTGGGTTGCCAGGTATCTAGAAAGCACCCCATTCAAACACATTTGTTTTTTCCCCAAAAAAAGGGATTTAACAGCAGCGTTTGGCGATGGCATGATGTTGCACACAGTAAGGCGTAAGGCGTATTGCAAAGCGGCCCTGCGCTTCAGGCCGGGAGAGACAGAGAGGGGCGTAAGGCAGCTGGGGCAACGGTGGCAACCTGCATACCTTTGGCATCACAGGAGCTAGCACTACGCTGATCAGTAAACAGGTGTCAACATCTCCCTTGTAGAGAAAAGCTTTCGTTTGAGAGATGCAGAAGCTTATACAGCATGTCAATGCCATGCACCACAGGCTTAGAATATAAAATATAAGCACCGTAAAGCTACAACACTAAACGTACCACTAGTAAACTACTGCTGTGAAGCTGAATGCGTAAGAAAGATTAACCCCAGAAGCTTCAGATACTGTACATTGAAAGCTAAGCCCGCTATAGAGCGACTTGAAGCTGAGCACCAGGAATTGCAGGCCACTGACTGGCATGGCTGTAAAAAGTGTCGATTTAAGGTGTATTTAAGGTTGCAACTGTCAATCTCAGAAGCAGCCTTGTAAACCAATGTGCTTTCAGACACAATGGAGAAATAACTGAGGCTGAAAATGCTTTTTCATTTCTAAAATGAAATGATGTTATTGACGCGCAGTCCTTCGTAATCTCACTAATGAGGGGCACTTATTAAAAAAGGTTGACCCTGTGTATGTATGCATTATTAGAAGAGCATACTGTAAAAACACATGATCTCTGAACCTCATTCATTGAAACGAACAGAACGAATTGTAGAAATTGTACGGAAAATAATTTGTGTAAATTGCTGCATTGTGCAACTGCACTGCAACTCGTTTTTCGAATGAGGACTGCGGTTTGTTTCGTTCCAGTATAAACTTACAATTTTGCAAAGTGATCCAAAGGGGGGAATGTAGGATGGCAGAAATGTGCAAGTGATTATTTAAATCAAAAACTTTGGCAACACGTTTGACGCTGTATACTTTGATCTCCCTTTAAGAACAAAACACACAGACGCACATTAAAAAAAATTTAAAAAATAAAAAAATTTTTTTTTAGATGGTATAAAGCAGCATTTCTCAGTTTTGAAAACAAATGTTCTTTGAAGTAGATGCTCTGATCATTCTTTAATAAATTTGGCCTTTTTTTAAAAGACTTCACAGAAAAGATCCAAAACCCATTTCTTTTTACGAGTGTACGACTGTTTCAAAGAACAAAAATGGATCATTTGGTCAATTGTTAATACATTCTAGAATCATAAACCCAAATATTATCTTAATGATGATGACATACTGGCTTAATGAAGGTACAGCACACACTCGGTCTACTGACAAATTTATAAAGGTGTATACACTGCGAACCACTGGTAGAAATCTATTAACCTAAAGGTTAAGGAAGCCCCTACAGCATTCTTCCTTATGAATATTTATGTATGTATATGAGCTTTACATTATGCAAATGACACCAGACTAGAGACTCATCCTTAGAAATGCGATATATAACCACTGTATAGTAGCTTTAAATGACTGACAGCAGCTTTGCGACATCACGTTGTATTCAATCAAAAAGGGTCACATGCAAATTTGATAAAAATCTCTTTTTGGTAGCTTGGGAATCCCGCTGCACTCTTGCAGCACTTGATGTGTGATTATCCATGCTGTGGGTCGTTCATCAGATAAACCACATCTCTATCGTCTGGAAATAAGAGCTTCCTCCTTACAGTAGCTCGTGTACGCAGCTGCGTTCAGGTGGTGATTTGCCAAGGGCCGCCCAAAAAATGTTGTGCAGATAAGAGTGATAGATATGTTTCATTAAAA
>NW_015513539.1:3016-4203 GCF_001515645.1 Sinocyclocheilus grahami | reverse complement strand
AAAAAAAAAAGATAACTTGGACCAGGCATGCTGTGCAAATTCTTTAACACTTCTGTTTTAAAGTGTTATATGGTAGCCATAATATAGAAAATAATAATGGGCTAAACAAAGTGACCAAATTTTCATCCAACATTCCAGTGATAGATAGTCTGAAATTCTGTTTGTCGTACCAGGACTATGTCCAAAAACATGAAACTGGGTCTTTTCTACTCTCCTCAGGGGATCGTTGCCACTCAATCGGATGCTTGAGCCTGAGGTAACATCTAGTTCTGCCTAAAACTGTCTGCTAATGTCACTAAACTTAATCCCCTGATGAGTTGGGCTTATTACATGGGCAGACTCTCAAAATGCCCACTCAGCAGACTCTGAATACTGCTTTACACTTCTGAGACCTCTATCCACACATCCAGAAGACAAAAAAGCTGGAATCCTGTCATGTGCAAGAAACCATAATCAGTGAAGGTTTAACTCACAAAATCTAATTTTAAACCTGAGGTAGAAAACATAAAATTCACAGCAGGATGGAGCGAACTAGTTTAAAAGCAAAGGAAGCTTATCGAAAGAGGGCTGTACAGTGTTTGTCTGTGGTTTAGGGGAGTTTAAGGAAGCCATTAGTTATTAGAAATGTTCAGAGAAACCCCCTGAAGATGAAGGCATTGAAAAATGGGGTGGTCCATACTATTGCACAATGTTTCAATGGAACGAGGGATTGATGATGACTCTGCATCTGCTCACATCAGTAAACACAAAAGGTGCCAATCTTCAGGATACTGAGACAAAGTGATGCAGTTTCTGATATGACGTCAAAGCTAAAGTCATATGGCTCTTTAGGAATTACAAAAAAAGTGACTCTGAAGTGATTCCATCTTGACGTGATAAATATTCAGAAGTAAAATCAGCAGCTACAGATGAAGTTGTCTCAAGGACATGTTTTCGTTTAGACAAGAAGTGCAGAAGGACACTTCATTGTACAGATAATACAGTTTCGGCGTCATCAAAATGGCACCTTAAAAACATCCAGAAGAAAGCAATCTCGGACTCTCATGATCATATTCCTCGGATGCGACTCCGGTTGAAAGGGTTGTGTCTCATCTCCTTAAGGCAGGTCCAAGAAACTGACCTTCTGCAGTGAGACGGCTGACCCATGGACTTTCGCCAAGGTCGGTTTCAGACACCTAAAGCTATTG
>NW_015513539.1:0-1885 GCF_001515645.1 Sinocyclocheilus grahami | reverse complement strand
TTGACCGACAACGTTGAAAATGGCCTGGTCAACCGCTAAACCCGGCATAAACAGCCGTATATGTCCCTACTCTCTTCATAGCATTGAGAAGTCAATTAATCAGTTCCAAAAGTGATTATTTGTTGACTTTTACACAGATTCTTTTTGCTGCTTTAAATAGAGTAAAACTAAATATATATACACATTTATATATAAATTATATTAGCAAAATAACAGCTCCTTCAGTTTTACCAAGCACTATGTTGCAGGGTCTTTTTTTATTTTTTTATTACACTTTTGCAGTGTGAAGATGATAACAGATACTGATTTTCTCACTTGATTTAATGAACAAGATCTCATGAATTATTCTACTGGAATAAACT
Source organism: Sinocyclocheilus grahami (assembly GCF_001515645.1). Classification (NCBI taxonomy): domain Eukaryota; kingdom Metazoa; phylum Chordata; class Actinopteri; order Cypriniformes; family Cyprinidae; genus Sinocyclocheilus; species Sinocyclocheilus grahami. The sequence continues at coordinate 1,523 of NW_015513539.1, read as the reverse complement.
AGACATGTATTTCTTCTGGTCTATTTTTAATTTTCGAGAGGACTTCAAATCTTTATTTTTTTTACATTTATACCCAATTTTAAAATTTTGCATCCTTTCTGAATATAGACATACAGTTGAGCTTGACGATATCTCGAAGTGACAAAACACACTTTAAAAAGATTCAAAAGACACCTTGCAAAGTTTGACAATCTGGCAACTAGTTTTTCCCCAGAAACAGTTATTATAGCAGCCTGGACTCACTTTAACCTGCGTAAGTTGCGAAGTAGCCAGCCAATCAGATCAAAGCTTGAAGTTCTGAGAGATTATTGCCACTTTTAAGTGCAATATCCATCAGATAATCTGAAACGGCGTACTTGGCACATAAAAGTGGCCATTTCAGCTATGTTGTCACTTGTTAAGAGAGTTTCAGCTAAGGACTTGTCAGAAGGAAAAAGGGAAAAGGGGAAAATATCCTCAAACAGAGAGACATAAGAAGATTAGAGAGAGAAAGGACAGTACCAGAGGGAACCAGGCAGGAGGTGGTTAGTGGAGGCTCAGGGGAGGCTGGTTGCCCGGCCCTTGATGGCCAGGACCCGACGGGGCAGACAGGGCGTGAGCCCGGGGACATAACTCCACAACTTCACCCGACAGTCACTGTGGTTATGAAGGCCCACAGCGCGAAGGGAAGGGATGAGAGCAAGAGACAGAGAGAGTTGAAGGAACAGAGACACATTAATGAAGAACAGTCAAACAATCCCACAATCCCCTGCCCGCACCATCTGTTCTACAAACAAGCACCCCCGAAATGCAGAAAAGTAGGTCTTAAAAACATATTAGTCTGACTGAACATTTCTAAGTAGTCTACTGTCTGGAAAAAAACGTCACAAGAGAGTAAGAGCCTGAACTGAGTCGCAGAAATAGACGAGCAAGTCATAACAGACTCACTGAGTTGATGACCCATTTAGAACCTTTGGAGGGCCGTAAATAACTGGTTATATTATTATTTCAAAATTACCATAGTTAAAAACCCTGTTCCTTCAATGGGACATGAAAGATGTTCTTTATCTTGTTTTCCCAATGCACCTGTGAAGCTTTCTTTTCTCCTAATTTAGAGATGGGAAGTTCAAACAGGTTCATTCAAACAAACGATTCATACTTCCACACATTATGTGACATTTAAATGCTTTAACACATTAAAATAAATGTCTGTGCTGGCAAATACAGCCATTCATTACCGCAGTTAGATTAAGATTAATTGGTGTATTTAGTGCATTTTATGTGTTCCAGTTTAGTTTTTTACTCCTAGCATAATTGAGATAAATGTTCATGCCATATGAAGTTCTTACCAACTCCTATAGGCTTTTCCCTGCACATTAAAAATGCCTTTTTTAATGCACATTAAAAAAAGTTGATTACGTTCCTACAGTGGCCGAGAGAACTCAATGCGCTGCAAATGAAACAAAAAAACACATGCAAATGTCGCCAGTATTTGCAGTGTTACTGTATTTGATTTGTGTTGCAAGTCTGCAGCGCGTTTCTGT
>NW_015513538.1:6651-7104 GCF_001515645.1 Sinocyclocheilus grahami | reverse complement strand
TTTGTCACAAAAACGCGCACACACACACACACACACACACACAAATACACACACACACCCACACATACTCTCTCCCACACACACACACACCTGCTCCTGAATCATACAGCAGAGATTGGCTTTCATTATTTACATTCTCTGAGATTGATCTGACAGGAAGGGAATGTTCATTAGAACAGGTCAGCAGGTGAAACACATTTCCATTACAGCTCTCCAGATCATTCCCTGTGACAGTCTGAGGATCACAGCATCTGAGCGTCACACAACAGCATCCTGAACTCCAGCGCTAGATCTGCATCATATCCAGAACCTCCTCAACGCTCCTCATAAGCAGCAGCTCCGTACGTCGCACATCATGAAAGGCTTGACTTACACAGGTCTGATATTACTGGAAGTTAGAGAACAAAAGTCAGAATTGTGATAAAGTTTACATCTCGCAATTCAGATTTTTTT
>NW_015513538.1:1933-2909 GCF_001515645.1 Sinocyclocheilus grahami | reverse complement strand
AAACACTGGTGCAGAAATCTCTTTTATTTATGTATGACTGACACATATGCATCTCTTCAAGTTCATTAGTTCATGTTAAAATTGCATAATCCAAACATATGGAAGTTTTTATGCAATTCAAATACATAGATCTTAAATGCAGGCCTAAATATTAGTCTGAGAGCAGCAGAGAAACACTATAAACAGCGTGCCTTTCTCACTCCGTGCGGCTGATGTGCCGCTGGCAGCAGAACCCCGACTCTTTCTGTGTTCTTTAACATCCTGGCAGCCGAGAGACATCTGATTGGACGGCCCTTATCGCCGTGGCGACACTGCAGCTGCATTGTATTTTTAACCCGCGCAGAGACAATAACGCAGCGGCTCCGGTGTCACTCACAGAGCCGTGTGTGAGGGTGTGTGTCAGGCCTGCAGAGCTTCTCCTCAGATGACCGACCAAAGGAGAGAAGAGCTTCCTGAAGAAAGAGAGAAAACCTCATTAAACAACAGACTTTATACCTCACCCATCAAACCCAGCTGATCTGCTTCTGCTCTGTAAATGACTCTCATTATTGTTATTAAAGATCACTCTGGTTCCTTCGACAAAAACGCTTTATGATTTTCTCATTGGCTTTTGGATGATTGCAGAAAAGGAGCTCTTTGACTAAGAAAAGTTTATTCTTGCATGTTTTGTTCATCATGAAAATCTTCACAAATTAACAACTTCTGAAGCCAAAATACAACCGGAAAAAGTTCAAAGCTAAGCTTTGGCTATAAATGAACTACGCCATGGTCGCACGACTCTTTCAGCCTTTATTGAAAATCTACAAGATTTAAAGTTTGAGTTAGAAGAGCCTGATTATGCACAGTAGTCATGCTTCCATCCAAAACAGCAACTAAACTTGTGCACAAGATTAAAATATGGCATAGAACATTTGCAAATAAAGCACGGTTTCCATAACATGTGATCGAGAGAATAAAATCACCACTTTCTGGGAAA
>NW_015513538.1:0-720 GCF_001515645.1 Sinocyclocheilus grahami | reverse complement strand
CTGCATTTATTTGATCTAAAATCATGTAAAAACAGTAATATTTTTTAAATATTATTACAATTTATAATGTTTTCTATTTGAATATTTTTAAGAAGTATTTTATTCCCGTCACCTGATCTTCAGAAATCATTCTAATATGCTGATTTGCTGCTCAAGAAACATTTCTGATTATTACCAATGTTGAAAACAGTAATATTTTTGTGTGTAATAACTGTGATACATTTTACATTTCAGGATTCACAGATGAACAGAAAGTTCAAAAGAACAGCATTTATTTGAAATAGAAATGTTTTGTAACATTATAAACGTCTTTACTGCCACTTTTGATCAATATGTGATGCATCACAGTTTCCACAAAAATATTGTGCAGCACGACTGTTTTCAACATTGATAATAATCAGAAATGTTTCTCGAGCAGCAGATCAGCATATTATACTGATTTCTGAAGATCATGTGACACTGAAGACTGGAGTAATGATGCTGAAAATACAGCTGCGCATCACAGACATACATTACAGCTTAACAGATATTCACACAGAAAACAGCTGTTTTAAACTAATACTATTTCACAATTTTTACTGTATCTTTGATTTAAAAAAAATGAGCAGAAGAGACTTTTTACAAAGACAATAATTTTTTTTAATTATTTCAAACTTTTGAATGGTAGTGTATAGTTGTAATGTGGGGTTTGGGTTTTGTTTCATGTTTTCATGTCTTTTA
>NW_015513537.1:4612-7105 GCF_001515645.1 Sinocyclocheilus grahami | reverse complement strand
GAGTGCACCCAGACAAAGAACATCTCATTTATCCTCTTGGCTGCACTGTTATTATTAAGAGTCTGAGAAGTGGAAAACAAACTTTCCTCCATGGCCACACGAACAGCATCTCTTGCATTTCTGTGTCCAAAAGTGGACACTATATTGCATCTGGACAGGTCACGTTCATGGGCTTTAAGGTGGGCAGGTGCAATAAAAGTGGAAAACGCTACTGACACGTAGCTTAATAGCTTTATTTTACTGGAATACAGTGCTCCCCTACTTTCTTGGAATGAGATGATCATTTCTCACTGCATGCTGATGTTATTATCTGGGACTATGAGAAAAAGGGGATTTATGCCCGTCTTGTGCTACATAAAACTAGGGTTGAAGATCTCAGCTTCTCCCCAAATGATAAGTATCTGGTATCTTTGGGTGGACAGGAGGATGGCAGGTAAAGTCCTACTGCAGTGATCTTCAGTTGAAATTTCTGATATTTCCCATATTTTAATGCTTCTTACCGCTAGTCTCTTAGCATTCATATTATATTCTATTTTCTCTATATTTTGAAATCTAACTGTGCAATAGGAATTATTTCCCTAGCATGTTTGCTTCATGGTTTTAGTATCGTAGTGTGGAACATTGAGAGTAAGGAGGCTGTATGTGGCAGTCCTGCTTCAGCACAGAGTGCTGGTCACTGCCTCGCGATCGAGTACACCAGCCTGAGCAATGAAATCTTTGTCTCTGCTGGGAAGCAAGTCCTTTCATAGCAAAATGATTCACACTTAATCTCACGTTAAATAATAAATATGAAGTCTCTTATGCTCCCCAAGGTTGCATTACAATACAGTAAATACAATAAAAACAAATTAAAAACTGTGATGGCAAAGCTGAAACATGTACAGTAGACCATACCATCTGTTGCAGGGCTTTTTGTGCATACAACAATCTCACTGGATTATAACAATTAATGGCAAAATCAGTGTTTGAAAAAATTCTGATATGTTCTACGATCACACCAAAACAAAAATATATACGGTCCTGTAAATACCTGTCTTATATTTTCAGAGAAGAATCTAACATGCCTTTTGCACAATAGTGAAATGTATGTAATATTTATATAATATAATACATGTATTTTAGAGTCAGAAATAAGTAGATAAATATATACTACAAATAGATGTAGTGTGTTTGAAATAAAGTGCTTATCACTTTCTGCAAATGCTAATTTAGTAAGTTTTCATGGTGTTTTTTTCAAGTGGAACTCTGCGTGTGTGGGAGCTTGATTTGCCCAACAGAAAGATCAGGCCCACAGAATGTCAGACTGGACAGCTCAAGAGAATTGTCAAATGCCTGGAAGTGAGTAAGAATCACTGATTCTTCCGGTTCTGGTTCACTCATTTTTACATGCTCATATCTTAGATGGATTTCAGAGTGTTTTGTATGTCTAAAACTGGTATAAAGAACATGAATATATGTAAGTGTTTTCCCTGCCTTGCAGATCCCAAATGATGATAATTATTTCTGCTGTGGAACTACTAGTGGGGATATTCTGAAAGTGAACCTAAAAACAAGGTTGCTCAACAGCTGTGGTCCTGTTAAACAAAAATTCAGCAAGGCGAGTCCTCGGTTTTGATTTAACACAGTGAGCAGCTAAGAATTTCTTTTTTCGAAGTTGCATTTATGTCACGTGCATAATTTACATGATTTGAGAAAATGCACTTGTACATATGTGAATTGTTTTCAAAATGATGCACCGAAAGTTAATTATTTCTCTTTGCCTCATTTATGTTTTATTCATTTCAGCTATTATTTATTGCACTACACAGTCCAGAGAACATAAGTTAACAGAGACACACAAAACAAGTTTTTTAACAGACTTTTGGGTAAAATGTAATTTCGCATCACAAGCGCTTTTTCTTGTTATTGCAGGGAGTGAACGGTCTTAAAGTCTTGAAGACTGGAGATATTTTAGTTGGATCAGGAGATGGGATGTTGTCTTTGTGCTCAGGAAGGAATTTCAAAACCATTAAGTGTGTAACAACCCTTATTTCCTCTTCTTTCTTCTGTTTTTTTTTATCTTTTGCTCTTTGTTTTCCTCCTTTGTTGTTTATTCTTTCTCTCTTCCTTCCTCTCATTCAGTGACTAATAATGGTTAACTTATCATTTGTAACAGCAGTGTTCAGTTGGAGGGAGGGGTGACATCAGTGACCCTGCGTGGGGACAGACAGCAGTTCTACGTCGGGACAGAAGCAGCACAGATCTACAATTTAGGCTACACTGACTTCAAACCAGAGCTTATTGCTACAAATCATAACAGTGCTGCAAAGGATGTGGCCTTTCCTTTGTGAGTGAAACAACTTCAGTGCTTTGTGAGCACCTTCCTTCTGCCACTTGAGGGAGACATAAGCTTTATATCGGAGTCCTTAGTCAAAACCCTTCATCTATTTGTGCAAATCCTCTCCCGTCAACTCTCTTTTACTCTCAACAGTGGGACGTCATATATATATATAT
>NW_015513537.1:0-1935 GCF_001515645.1 Sinocyclocheilus grahami | reverse complement strand
AGCCGTTTGTTTTTTCTTATGTTGCACTATAACAAATTACATCTTGATATTTCTGTTGCGATTACATCAGTTCTTTGCTGAGTGCATGCTGAGAAATTACATTGTCTTTCTTTCTTTTTTTTTCATTATTTGAATTGTTGCTGTCTTATCAGATTTGTCATCCATCTTTGTGGATTTTTTAATCTGATTTTTATTTTATTTAATTAACATGATTATGTATTTATTTATTTTTCCACCGTTAAAACTAAGATCTAGACCAGAATAGGACATTTGAAATGCAATTTTACCTTTGAACAGATTGGCTACTGGGAGGTTTATGATGGTTCAGCAATCAGAGAACTCGAGGGCTCCTTGTTTGGAGCTATAAATGGCATGAGCATTTCTGAGGATGGAAAATATTTTGTGACTGGTAGGTACCTTCGGTATCTTTTCACATACAGAGTCATTCTTCTGTCATATGGCGGATGTAACAGAAACAACAGGTGGCACAATAAACAATATAAACAGAAGTATTTTTAACTGTGCCAAAAAGTATCATTCGCGAAACAGTTGGATAAATGTCTCCTCACCAGGTCTAAATAAACACTTGCAGAATTCAAACTGATCCCGGCAGTTATTTTTAAATGAGTTTCACAGTTTGAGTTGATGATGTGCTAATCTAACATTTCTGTTTTTAGTGCATATTCATGTCGCTTTCTGCACTTAATCTCTCTTTCAGGTGGAGATGACAAATTACTGAAGCTCTGGCACTATTCTGATGGTGAAGTGACCCATGTTGGCATCGGGCACAGTGGAAGCATCACAAATGTGAGGATCTGTCACAACAGCAGATATATTGTCAGCACCAGTGCCGATGGAGCTATCCTGAGGTGGAGATACCCACAAACCTCATAGAACCCTAAACAGTGAATAATGGATATAATGCAGTTCAGATATACATTTGCACTGACTGTCTTTAACAAAGAAATTTATTTTTGTTATAAAACTTACATTTGTCCTTTACTAAAGATTTAGGAACCAACAAAATCGATGTTACAATGTCTGTAAAATATTTAGGAGCAAATGCATTTACAGTGTATGGCCCTTTGGATTTATTTAGTATATTTAAAATATAATATTACAAACTTCAGGGGAAAACCCAGAAATGACAAATGGTTACCTTCCGTTCCTTTTTCTTGCAAATAATTGTATTGGAAATTAGGTTATGAATTCTTGCGAGATTTAAAGGTACCATTAAACAGTCCAATTCCAGTCATTTCATTGAAATAAAGCAGCCTAGAGCCCCAGTTTCTGAGGACTTTTTGTGAACTGCGCTGTCAGCTAATATATCACCTGAGAAGCTCCAGAGAGCTGCCGGGGGAGGCTTGGAGAAGTACAGCACGGTGTGTGAACCCAGCATCTGGATGTGCCTGTCCCAAATTTCCTCTCACCTCAGAGGAACAGACTCAATAATGAATATCTTAACCCCTAACAGTAAGGATATTCGGCCACATAAATTTTCAGAAAAGTGGATGCTCTGCTTATTTTATTTGGTATGGCCTGCACCACAGATGACAAAGATCAGACAATCCGATGACCTTGTTGTTGATTTAAAGACATACAGTAACAAAGTCAGTGGGCTATCCAATCAAAATTTATCTCAGTATTTACCTGTCTTAAAGGTAAGGAGTGTGCTAAAAAAAGATACCTATCGGAGGATAAACCTGCACAGGGTGTCTGATAAGAGTGTAAATAAATAAATGTTGGTATTATACAGGTTAAATGAAGTCTGTAAAATCGTGTGCTGAGTTTACTCGTTATTGTTTATCTAGTCTCATTCTTCCTTGCTTAATAGGTGCATAATGGGTCTATAGTTGTGAAAATATATAAATATGACACTTGAATATGAATCATGAACAAACGTTTAAATGAAAGCACACAAGGCAACAGTAGGGG
>NW_015513536.1:5440-7115 GCF_001515645.1 Sinocyclocheilus grahami | reverse complement strand
CCCCCCTTAGCACCGGTAGAGAAAAAATGCTGGCGCCGTGCCTGCCGCCCAGCCCTATTTTGTCCTAGTATTTAGTAGTAGTCTGAACAACCTTACTTCACAGAGCAGCACAGGCAGCCGTTCCTCAGCTCCAGCCACTCCTCATACAGCTCTCCTGCCTGACTGACAGCTAAAGACTTCTCCAGAGCACTGCCTGCGGGACAGGACAGCACAGCACAGGCTCAACCTCTCAGTAGCAGCCCAATATTGCAGTCTCCAGTTAGGTCATTTATAATCTCTGCACTTTTGATCAAAATGTTCATGAATATGGTCCAAATGACAAAAAAATATGGCAAAATGTTAATGGTATAATTATAAAACATCAAAAAAGATAACCATGTTAAAAAGACCAAATCACAATAAAAATGTGGGTCTTCCACAAGCAATAAGGTCCTACTACTCTACTGCACTAATTAAGGAAATAGGGAATGCTTTGCTGCCCTCTCCTGGTCATAACAGTAAGATATCCTGAGACTGTCAGCACTCAGGACACATAAAAGCATCAAGGCATAAGAACTAGACTAGGGGTCTTTTGATTGCTTATTTGTTTGCTCATTTTCTAACTTACCTTCACCAAATTCATTAAGAATGACAGCTATTCGTTTATTATGTTGCTCTGTTAATATGTAGTTCAAAAGTGTTGTCTTTCCAGCACCTGTATTTGGAAAAGAGAGAAATAAAGTTAAGCTACTGGGGAAAAAAGCTATTCATTTTAAGTATACAATAACACATATTTGCATTAAGCAAAAAAAATAAAAAATAGTTTTGTTTTGGTATGCTTTTTTCTATGCTGACCCAAGTATCCAGTGATGATGGTAACAGGTATCTGAGCTGTGGGTCCAGTTGACTTCTCCTTAATGGGAACTAACTCTGGACATTCATCCTCTTCCTCCATTACTGAGAACTCCTGAACTAAGCAGAGTCTATAAACACACAAACAGGAATTCAGAGTAAATGGGGTTTATAAAAATGTACGGCATGACATGACAGGATATTCATTTTTCAGTGAGAAGATTACTCTGATTAGGGGCATCTCACAGGGGAGGTCAAACATGAAATTGCCATATATTATATTTCACCATGTTTGATAGATACGAGCTGTTAAAAGTTTTTTTTATTTCTTTAATTGCTTAGACACTAAAAGTGGTACTTTAGGCCCACTTAGTGAAACCATTCACTCATATACCTAAGTCTGCAAAACTGCAAGCACATTAAGTGCTTTAAACTCAGTTTGCTATTGTAAAACAAACATTTTGCTAAACTCTAAACAGTTCTCTACATTACACAAATCATTCAACACTAACAGCTCTTTTGTTTCATTTGGGGAACACTGCCATTTAAATGCCACACTCGTTTACTGATGACCTACACCCAGTGATCATGTGTGAAAACAGTGGGTATAGAAAAGGTTTAGCTAATCACCTTCTCAATAGCACACAAAGCCATCTGACTTTCAACTGTGATCAGCTGTGGTCACTTTGATTGGCTCAGCATGAAAAGAGCTTTCTTGGAGCATCTCAGTCCTTGGTGGTGCAACTGAAGCAAAAATCAACTAAGGGTGCCAAGGCACTATCAAAAGATCTCTAGGATTAAGTTGTGGACAGGCACAAGTCAGGAGATGGATACAATTTTTTTT
>NW_015513536.1:4510-5430 GCF_001515645.1 Sinocyclocheilus grahami | reverse complement strand
AAGCTTCTGGAAACAAACGCTCCTCAAAAGATCCTGAGGATCTGAAGGTTTAGATCATGATAATTAAGATCCAGATCCTGTCAGAAAATATCTGTTGTGTCTGGAAACAGAACTAGTCAGCAGACTAATCTAATACCTAAACCCTGTTAACAGCAAGTCTTGTCTGGTACCCAAAACCTGTTAACAGTCTTCGATCAGCTGAGAAGTTGAGCAAAGCCAGAGAAGAGCCGAAGCAGGAGACCAAGAGGTGAGTTTACTGAATAATCTCAGTCGTGTATGACTTCGTCTGACCAGCACACATCCAACAAGTGTTATTACTCCAAACGGCTATTTAAAATATTAGTAAGCTTAATATATATATATATACACACATAAAATCATCATTTATTGGGTACTTTCAACTGGGAGGTGGTTGTCCTGAACCATAACCCCCTAAATGTCAATTTAGGAAAATTATATTTAAATAATTTTTGCATTTTTTTTTTTTTTTCCATTGATAATTTTAAAACTATCTTTTTGATTATTTTAAAAAGTGAAGTAAAAAAAAAAAAACATTTATTTTATATTTTCTTTGTAAATTATGAAACTATGTAAAAAAAAAAATGCATTTCCACATAACTACTAAAACAGTGCTGAGACTGAAATTAACAACAGCCCTACATTTATGATCAGGAAATATTCTGTCTCTCTCATAGCTACAGTAGATAGGCCCCCTCATTTTGAGGTAAATGTGTTCAAAATCTGAAAATCTGTGTGTAACTGTAAGGAAGCAACCACCTGCTTGCACAGGGAGCGTGCTGGGGACTATTTTCAGGCGCTGCGTAATATCATTGCACCTGCGCTCACGGTACGCAGCAAAGCTCCTTGATTATTACGCCGGAATGAGAGTATAGTTCCTAGCCATATCGGCCGAGAAAATC
>NW_015513536.1:1202-4209 GCF_001515645.1 Sinocyclocheilus grahami | reverse complement strand
CGCAAGTATGCAAGTATGGAGAACAGCGATAGATGGACGGACGCTGAAGTGCAGGCACTTGTAGCAAATGTAGCACTGCGTTGGAGATTTCCATTATTGTGAAACCCGAGAGACACAACAAACACACAGCTCCGATCACAGCGTCCTCCATCCTCCTGTTGTTAATGTTGTTCTTCTTTGTTTCTGTTGTTGAACGCCGCGCACAAATGACGTCGCTGTCGACCGGTTCCTAGCACACACTGTCTTCTTCTGCTTACACTTAAACTTGAACAAGTGTGAGTTACTTGCAATTCATGGCAGCGAACTAGGCTCTTTATGTAACATACCAATAAAAACATGTGTAAAATACTTGGGGATAACTATTACTAGAGATAGTAATCAAAGTGTCCAAGAAAATTTTGTTAAAAATCTTTCAAAAGCAAAAACTATTCTCAATAACTGGATACAAAGAGATATCTCAATTTTTGGAAGAGTTTTATTGACTAAAATGGAATTACAAATATATTAGAAGTGTCTTCATTGATAAACTTCCCATCATATTTCTCCTCTGATCTTCATAACTTCTGCAACTTAAAAGAACATGTTCTATGGTTTCTAATGTCTGACAATATTCACAAAAACCAGTAGGATGCTTCCCTATAATGTGTAATGCACTATTTAAATTACTGTGTCCTATTCTTAATCTTGTCATCACTATTTCTTCTCTCCTAGTCCCTGCCCAATTCCTCTCTATAGCAACTTTATTTTGAATGGCATACACGTCTTCCTTTAGCTTCCCGTCCCACTGCCGTTGCCATTCTCTCATGGCTTCTTTCCAAACTATACTTTTCCCTTCAGATTTGGACATCTTTATATGTACTTCAATATTCTCTTTTTTAATTGCTTGTTTAGCTCATTTATCCACTCTCTCATTGCCCAAAATGCCTATATGAGCTGGGGTCCAAATCAGTCGAATCTCATTACATTTTTCCTTTACTCTTGTATATGTTGTTGATATTGCATATAACAGGTCCTGACGGCTATTGCACATACCTGTCCTGAGACTGTACAGTACTGACAATGAAGCACTTCCAATTAAAACTTTACTCATTTTGTCCTGCTTTCTAATCCACTCTAATGCCATCATGATAGCATATAACTCAACTGTATACAGGTTCAGATCATTCGTGGTTCGGTTGCTTTCCTCGCCTCCTTGATTAACTATAAAAATGGCTGATCCAGTCCTTCCTGTTTCAGGATCTTTCGACCCATCTGTATACATTTGAATATAGTCTCTGTATTTATCATCCACATATCTGTAGTATTCAGCTACAAGGTCTATACTATTGTTTATCGTTTTGATTTGATGTAATTCAAAATCAACTTCCATGGTTTCAATCTTCCATACTGGAAAGTCAGGCCATACAATAGTTGGGCAGAACTCTTTTTCGCTCACCCCCAAATCTCTAGCTGTCTCGTCTCCTATCCATCCAAAGCTAAACTTTGGCGCCCTTTCCTTTTCCCAGCTAGCTTGCAGTACCCTCTTAGTAGGATGTTCATCTCTATGTCCCTTTAGATTAATCCAATAATTTACCAGCAAGTGTTTATGTCGAATATCCAGTGCCATTTCTCCCGCTTCCACTTGTGGTGCACATACTGGTGATGTTTTTACTGCTCCTAAACATAGTCTCAATGCTTCAGCCTGTATTGTATCAAGTCTTGCAAGTACAGATTTGGCTACTGATCCATATACAACTCCCCCATAATCTATTCTTGACCTTATTAAACTTACATATATATATTTCAGTGATTGATAATCCGCTCCCCATTCTAACCCTGATAAACATCTCATTGTATTCATTACTTTTTTACACTTATCCTCCACATTCCTTATATGTTCTACCCGTGTTAACCTTGGCTCAAAATGTACTCCTAGAAAGCAAAATTTATTAACTCTCTCCAAATGACTTCCGTATAGTTTTAAATTAAAGCCTTCATTGATTTTCCTCCTTGTAAAAAACATTACTTTAGTTTTTTCAACAGAAACTTTAAAACCCCATTTTATTCCCCACTTCTCAACCTGCTGAATACCATCTTGCACTTTCTTAACTATATGTTCTACATTTCTTCCTCTTTTCCATATTGCTCCATCATCCGCAAATAATGATCTTCCCATACCTGCTGGTACATTTACATATATGTAATTTATCCTTACTGAGAATAGTACACACTGTCGGTGCGAATGCAACCCTTTAAATGGTACTGGGAAATAGTTCGCACAAAATCCCAGTACTTTAGTACTGTACATTTAGTTCTGGAACTAAAGCGATGCGAAAGGCCCTAAAGTCTTGATTTTGTTTTGGGGGTGTACTAGAACATGCTCTCATGCTTGGTGGTTCGAAAAACGCATTATTTTTCACATAATTTACATTATTAATACCTTTCTCCCCAGGCTGGCACAAACGGCTGGATTAGTTCCGGCTTTGATGAAGCTCCGCCTTCCGAAAAACAAAATGTGTTGTGATTGGTCAGCTGTCCCAGTGCGTTGTGATTGGCGAACAGCTTAGACGGTGTTTCAGTACTGCCCCGCCCCTTGCTCCGTCTTTCAACAAAAGCTTTTGGGAATCTGGCACTCTACTCCCTCATGTTGTGGAAGCTGTCCTCAGTAAAATGTGCAGCACACAATAGCAAATTGGGGTTATAATGCTCAGGAACAGAGTTAAAAAATAAATTGCAACCACTGTTTCCTGACATCATCTGCTTTCGTAAGCCCAAAGAAAGACGTTTGGGCACGGAAGTGAAAAAAACCAGCGTTTCTGACGGTCGCACACTTAACGAGAAGTGCAGCGTCGCGTCGCACCACGTCTTTAAAATTCAAATACTGGTAATACTTTACTTGAAGGGGTGTGCATAAGACTGACATGACACCTTCATAATCATGACATGACACATGTCATGAATATGAAGGAGGTTTTATGCATGTTTATGACAACTGTCATTAAGTGTCATTCACTCAGTTATGTCATTT
>NW_015513536.1:0-823 GCF_001515645.1 Sinocyclocheilus grahami | reverse complement strand
GGAATTTTTTAAACCGAGAATGAGTGGAAGAGGCAAAACCGGCGGCAAGGCGAGAGCGAAGGCCAAGAGTCGCTCCTCCAGAGCAGGGCTGCAGTTCCCCGTCGGTCGTGTTCACAGACATCTCCGCAAAGGTAACTACGCTCAGCGCGTCGGTGCCGGAGCTCCCGTCTATCTGGCGGCTGTGCTCGAGTACCTGACCGCTGAGATCCTGGAGCTGGCTGGAAACGCCGCCAGAGACAACAAGAAGACCCGCATCATCCCCCGTCACCTGCAGCTGGCGGTGCGCAATGATGAGGAGCTGAACAAACTCCTGGGCCGAGTGACCATCGCTCAGGGCGGCGTGCTGCCCAACATCCAGGCCGTGCTGCTGCCCAAGAAGAGCGAGAAGCCCGCCAAAGCCAAGTAGACGCGTTCTAGTCTGTTTCTGGAACACAAAGGCTCTTTTAAGAGCCACCCATTTTATCTCAAAGAGCAATTTTCTTTTAGCTTAAATTTCATCACTAGCGTACATAACGACAAGGGCGTTTAATAAATATATAATTAAAAATGAAATGTCCATAAAGAATAAATGGACATTAGCAAACGCAGTAACAGCCAGGAGGCGAGCTGTGGTGGAGTTTATGAATGAGTGATCTCATCACATTAACAATATGTTCTTTGGATGGTGTCTTCAGTGTATTTGTGATTTTATACAGATGGTAAAGTAATTTTGATGATATCGGATTAATGAATAGTTCAGAGCTATGGAATAAAACAACGCGAGTATGAAGCCGAAATCGGTGTGCTAGCGTGAAGTGTATTTGTGGTGATGCTTGAAGTACTA
>NW_015513535.1:2514-2734 GCF_001515645.1 Sinocyclocheilus grahami | reverse complement strand
GCTATAAAAACTTTCATGAAACTATTACTTAATAATATGCTTCCTTGTCTGTATCTATCTATCAATGAGCTGAACAATTCTAAAACACATTAAAAACAACAACAACAGAGTGGAATGAGTGCTTCAGAATATGTTTCCACTAACAGGTAAACATAATTGCAAAGCCATTGAAACTGTTCTATCTATCTTTCTATCTATCTATCTATCTATCTATCTATCT
>NW_015513535.1:0-227 GCF_001515645.1 Sinocyclocheilus grahami | reverse complement strand
TACTGGTGAAATCTAATTTTAGATATAAATTTCAATATCAATAATAATAATAATTAAAATAATAATACGAACAAAGAAAATGAATTTGTTTGAAACCATATAGGGTGTTTGTTTCCATGGCAATAATAATAATAAATAAATTTAATCCCTTGACTGAATTTGCCATTTTAGGCAAAAAAGATATAACCTATTAAATGTAAGAGCTATGAACTGAATGTTTCAAATAT
>NW_015513534.1:6451-7109 GCF_001515645.1 Sinocyclocheilus grahami | reverse complement strand
GATCACTATCACTGTGAATTAATGTGTAAGCGTATGAAGCAGTACGTAACACCTTGACTTCCGTATCAAGAAGGAAATAATCAATACCAAAGACTCTATAGGAGGCACAGAGTTGAATGGCAATTTACATAAAATTAACAGGTATCCTGGAAACAAGTGCAATGAACTACACATGGCTGAACTGATGTTTTTAAAACATCAATGTTCATGTACTGATGTTAGGCAACCAAAACACTGACAAGCAAAACACTTTATTAACATTATAAGGAAAGAAAAAATCCATGTCATGGCCCATTACATCGAGCTGGATGTTTGTTTAGTCTTTGGTGAGCACTACTTGGTAGATGAGTACAAATCTGGGCAGCACTCCGCTCCTTCCATAAAATGAAAAACAGAAACACAGGACAAAATGGGTGAATTGCATGAGCATTGCTGGAAATTATGCAGAGGAAAGGAAGAAGTTAATGAAGGAGATGAAAGGGCAAGAAAAGCAAATACTAGAATTAAGGATTTGGCTGCTTTAAATCCAGAAATAAGTGCCAGGTCAATTTTGACACATTATCTAAAAAGCAATGGATAAATTAGTCGGATATGTGGAGCTATGAATATGCAAGCAATTACAGCAAATGTGAAGTAAATATCATGTAGGGAATAATCT
>NW_015513534.1:4310-5191 GCF_001515645.1 Sinocyclocheilus grahami | reverse complement strand
GCTACAAAGCACTCACATGCTGTAACATCACGCGAGCGAGACTCCAGAACTCAGACACTTCAGTTGAAACTCTGCATCTGCCGAAATCTTCAGTCTAAAGCCAAGCAAAGGAACTCCCGGAAGAACGCCACGCATCACTCTCCGTACCTAAGGCAACCGACTTTCGAAGCTCCTACGTCACAAGGCAACCTCCATTCACCAGAGGGTTCTCCCAAAACGACAGATCAGCAACCAATCCGCAGCCCCGGGATTCCCTCAAGCAGCCAACAAGGGAAACCCCTCTCAGCTGTCACCAAAATGCAAGTAAACAAACAAAGCTTCATCTCTTGCTGAACTGGTGCTGAATTAATCTTAAGCAGTAAAGATAAGACAAATCTCTGCTTTATGCTTTCTCTCAGGTTGCAAGTTAAAGAACTGTAGCGAATATCTTACCTTTTTGGGACTTCATGCAAACTCCGTTAATCGTCATCCTGTGTGTGTGTGTGTGTGTTTTCATTAGTTTAGTTTAATGTAATCTAGAATAGCCAATAAAATCCTGTTTCATTATAAGAATCATTGTCTTGGTCATTGTCTTTAAAGTTAAACTTTGTCCAGATCCAGTTACCTAGCTCGTAGCTTATAAATTATCACAAGCATGTATTAGCCTTTGGACAGGGAATAATACAAATATCCAAATTGTTCAGACAAATAGTGGATAAATTCAAATTTGGAATCAGTTCTAATCAGGTTGATTTTGAATCTTCAGATTCGATTCCCCCTCTGAAAACCTGAATTAAAAGCTAAATCCTTAAAGTACTACATGATTATATTATTACATTTGTAAAATAAATAAATTATATTAAATAATATAATCATTTTGATTGTTTTTTTTCTAGTTTTAT
>NW_015513534.1:0-771 GCF_001515645.1 Sinocyclocheilus grahami | reverse complement strand
CAACTCTCTAACCATTAGGCCACGACTAAAAACTTGGAAGTAAAATCGGTGGTTTAGACACTTGCCAACGGGAATAATGTAAGCCAGCGGCTGCTACGAATACAGCTCTGTAGTGTTGCCAAAAATGCAGCTGTCTTGTGTTAGCCACAATGTCTGGTCAATATGAAGAAAGGAATTATGCTCATTGCCCTGTTTTTGTTCAGCAACGCTGGGTGGCCACTGCCCAGTCTAGCTCCCACTTCCTGACCTTGCCCTCATCATAATAGCTTTATGTAATAATGAATAAACCTCACAAGAACTTGGTGTATGAATAACGTGTGTTTGTACTCACCATTTGTGCAACAAGATGCAGTTTTCAATGAATACACACTAATTGTTTTCCTTGTGTGGCATGATAGGTAAGATGAGCGTGATTTCCCGAATTGAATTGTTAGGGTGGGTATTTTTGCGTCATTGATTGGTACAGTCTATAAAAGACATTGGCTTAGGTACCTGGGAAGGCATCGTTTCCTGGATGGGGTTGGGCTTCTGCTGTTTCTGCAGAACATGTCTGTGGGTCAGTAAAGGTGGGTTAAGGCAGCCTTTGGTGTATTGCACTGCTTGCTTTATTCTGGGTTTGGTGTGTCTTAGTTGATTTGCGTTAGTATCTGGTCTGTGCTCTCGTTGTTAGGAGAGTGGCTGCGTGTACAGCCTTGTTTGCCGTTTTGCCACAGCTGTGCTGTTCGACTGATGAATGTGATCGCATCGGTCCTCCTCCAGGTATGGGTTTGT
>NW_015513533.1:6048-7111 GCF_001515645.1 Sinocyclocheilus grahami | reverse complement strand
TTTTTTTTGTTTGCAATGTCAATTATCTTATATCATAACCTTTACAAATTGCTACAATTTTACTGTTTCTAAATTGGCTTTTGCAGCCAGACTTTTCTCTGAAGCATTTTCACTCTTTAACCACTCGATGTCGCTCCGTTCATCTGTGTGTCATGCTGCATTATTGTCATGGAGAGAGAGCTGGAACAACCAATCTCTTCTGTTTTCTTCCAATCTGTACTTACTGTCTTAAATGCGAGATTAAAGGCTTTAGACAAGAAGCTACGCGCGTTTAAATCGATTCTCTGATCGATGCTGCACGATTTGTCGTTTTGTGCAGTTTCACTATTAATTCAGTGTGCGAAGTTTTAGTTTGGACCTTTCCATCTTTGCGGACCATAACACGAAGGAAGCGGAAATTAACAGCCCGCTTGCTTTTCCCGGAGCTACTCCGGAGTCGGGAAAATTAACTACAACAGTAAGCCGTATGACATGATTTTACCGTTGTTAAAATACAGTATTTTTAGTTAGTTCTTTATTTCACTGCGTAAGGGGGATCGGAGAGGGAGACTCTGCACCTCTGTGCGCTGGGTAGGTGATTTGTCTTATCTAATCAGACGGTAAGAGAGTTGCATTGGAATAACTATATGTTCGACTCGTTTCAGTCAGATTGGTAGATTTCTGGATAAAAAAATAAAGATTTAGATATAGATGAAAGTAGCTAAAAAAGCGAAGGAAATACTAGTGGTGTTTGTGTATGATTCACAAGGCTGAAAAGTTTAGTGTCAAAACAAAAGATCTCATCTTCACAATCACAGCATATGTATCACTAAACGAATCCGTTCCCCTAATCCTAACTATTTACATATAGAATCGATTATATTACACCCACTGCAGACGAGCGAGCGATGCGAAGCGACAAACCATAATATGGTCGTATTATAATCAACGAAGCTGTCTGCAAACGACGTGACGGACGCCCGGGGCCCACTGCAAATTTAGTTCAGCGCGAGCTGTCCGGAGGTCAGTCTGGACTTGAGGACTCGTTGCATGTTTGCAGCGTCCTGACAGTATGATTATAACG
>NW_015513533.1:4076-4720 GCF_001515645.1 Sinocyclocheilus grahami | reverse complement strand
GTCTTTCTGTATGATCAAGCTATGAGGAACCTGATGTCTTCAGAAATCTCTTGCTTATCTGCTTGTCCTGTTCCAATAACTGGTTTCTACAGACCTATTCACTTTAATCAGTTTCGGAAATATAGCATTGATTTCATAAAGTCTGGATGTGCAGTAATGTCAAGTCAGTTTTATTTGTATGTCACTTTTCACATACAAAATATTGTTTCAAAGCAGCTTTACAGAACAGTTTGATTAGAGCAGATTAGAGCTGGGTGGTAATATAGTTTACTTTCTGGAATGATATAAACAATCACAGAGCCGAGATGTGCTATATATTATGTATTGATTTACATGAGTGTACTGTATGTATGTGGTTAAAGTTGGATGTACTATATTTACAACTTTAAATATAAAGCTGGGTGATAATATATTTTACATTTTGCAATGATATGTATAATCAAGTAGTTGGGATGTGACTGCAACAAGAAATTGTAGCCCACAGTTTGTCACTGCTGTTAGGAACTCAGCATTGGGAATCTGAATGTCATTTAACTTTGTATATCTGCTTTAAACTGAACAAACATTAAATAAATTCAAATGAAGGTATGACAAAATCTAAATTAGCTTTGAGGCCATAAAATATTTTATCTAGGCTCTCATTG
>NW_015513533.1:1697-3307 GCF_001515645.1 Sinocyclocheilus grahami | reverse complement strand
AGGGTTCAGCTCCATCCAAAAGATTTTGGACTGGATTCAGGAGCGCTTGCCATCCTGCTGTAATTGAATTTAGGTCATGGATCAGCTATTCTTGCCCCCTGGACTTTTCATCCAGAAAAACGCAAGGCTTCAAAGTTGCACATCATTCTCGATGTTCTAGATAACTTTTAATCAGCAGCGTACAAATACTCTCTGCTTTTGCATTCTACCAACTTGAATATGATCACACACTGCCCTTTTCACCCCCATTTTACTTCGTATTCGTCATGCAAATGAAGGGATAGAGATATTGAGCCTAGTTTAACTCCAGCAGAGGGTAATAAAGGACCATTTCTCAAGGAAACCTTTGAGCTATGGGGTCATGAAATTAATATTTTATCATCTTCGAAATCTAAATTTAGAGCTTTTCGAGAGTAACATGACAAGATAGTAAAACTCTAGAAAAATCTCTCTCTCTCTCTCTCTCTCTCTCTCTCTCTCTCTCTATATATATATATATATATATATACTGTAGGGCTGTGCGTTATTGAAGAAAAATGCGATATGCGATAACTCATTAAATAATGCTATATTCGATATGCGATACGATAATGCTTAAAGTTCCACATGCTCAGATGAAATGGTTTTACTCAGCTGTTGCGGAGTCAGTTCTGTGAACTATATATATATGGTTATTTTTATGTATGTATGTATGTATGTATGTATCAAGAGCTCCTGTAAAACCACAACAAATTCCTTGTGTTTGTGCACACTTAAGTGGTGAATAAAGCTCATTCTGATTCTGATTCTAATATAACTAGCATACATGTCTCACTTTTTGTGAGAAGAAAGCACCCCTACAACAACTTCTGAAAGTGAACGGTAGTGTCTTACTCTAGCATTACATAAAAATGTCATTTTAACATTAGTGTAATTATTTTAACATGAGTTTAGGAACTGATTAATAAAAAGAAAAAATACAACACTGCTTAGTATTTACTCTATGAATTCAATATGCACTGATTCTTATTTAAGCTACAAAAGTTATTTAGGTACGAGCAGTGAGTGATTTTCTCTTTGTCTTTTGTTCATGGCCCCAAATATTGCAAGCCGTAGCGATATGCATATTGAGATATGTGCATTTGCGATGTTTCGATATATTGCACAGCCCTAATATACTGTATATGCTTGTGTCTATGGCAAGTGGGATTAATCTCAGTAACTAGCAACTTTTCTTATTATGTCATAATTGCTATTTATCTTAAAATGCAGCAGTATAAAGAGAGGGGTGCCAGACCTTTGTCCCTGTTTTTTGCCTTTTCTTCGTTGACTTTACCGCATTCGGAAAGAAGAAGCTCAGGAAAGTTGGTCTTGGTATTTTTCTTCACCTGCTCTTTGGCAATGCCTGCACAAAAAAACGTTAAAATCCTAGGCTGGGACAGACAAAAAGCAATGATGGGATTTGATGGTATCTCAGGATTTTAGACATTTCTGAGCAATTTATGGAAGCTACAGTGCTAAGGCAAAAGACTCTATATTTTACCAGCGAGTTAGACTCAATTGCAGACTCACTTGTATGTGTTAGGCAGGGGTTCTCAACTCTGGCCCTTGAGGTCCACTTTCCTGCAGAG
>NW_015513533.1:0-860 GCF_001515645.1 Sinocyclocheilus grahami | reverse complement strand
TTGGATAAAAGTGTCTGCTAAATGACTAAATGTAAATGTAATATAGAGAGAGATGTTCACATTTTGCTGCTCTCTATGAGTTGTTTCACTGAAAAGGGAGAATAACAGCCTAAACATCTCCCATGGGATAACAGCATTTGCTTCTACTATGTTGAGAATATTCCCAAGCCCCAAGACTCGGTTAGGCTGGCCTAGAAATCCTGGCTAATTACTGTATCAGCCTCCTGACTGTAGGATAGGATTTGATCTTCTCGCTTGGGTTCTGTTTTGAACTTCTGGCTCCAGGGAACTCGTCTTTTTCCAGAGTCTCTTGTGCTTTTGGTGCTTCCCCCACACTTCCCCCAAGGGCAGTGTTGAAAAATATTTGCATGGTTTTTTTGCCCTACTTTCCTGGTTTCATGGGAGTTGATTTTGCATTCATGGGAGTTGCATCACAGAACGTGTCACCTGTAAAATAAGGATTCCTCACACAAATCTCTCCCTCTTCTTCTCCTCCCTCACCCTCATGATGATTCAAATCCATATTATTTTTTTCAGTGAAACACAAAAGGGAACATTTTGAATAATGTACTGGTGGCTCTTTCCCTTGCTACTACAATGAAAGGAGGAGTAGTCAGTGAGTTGAACTTAGTAAATAGTTTCCAAAAATTCACTTTTTATGCCCCACAGGAAAATAAAAATAATAACAACAACAACCTGAGTGTAAATAGTGACTTCATTTTCATTTTTGGATAATTATTCCTTTTAAACTGTTTGTTGACACTCTATTATAGGCAGAACTCTTCTGTTCAAGTAAAACATATTTTTTGCACTATAGCTGTCTGTAGTGCTTTGACAGAAGCCAGAAAGGATTTTCAGTA
>NW_015513532.1:18693-20384 GCF_001515645.1 Sinocyclocheilus grahami | reverse complement strand
AAAAAAATGCACACTGCTGACATCCCAATCACTTTCCCAATCAGTTTTTTCCAGCTCTTTTTTCTACCAGTTTTGTAGAATTTACAGTGTAACAACTTGAGAGTGTAACACTCACACACAGTCGTGACCTCCAAAGAAGTAATGATAACCTCAGCACCGATGAGACCAAAGAGAAGAGGCTGGAACACATGCCAAAACTTCTCCACCACCGCTTCCACTGGAGCCTAAACACACATACACACTGAAATGAAATGTGTGATCTGAGAAGATGGGGAGAAAATCTATTAGTGACACAGAGAAAAAGAATGCATGTACTTTAAATAATTTTGATATGCTCTCTTCAAAATCACACATTGTCAGTACAATGCAAGTCTTTTCAAAATCATACATTGATTTAAAAATGTAAGTCTAATATGTGAAGAGTGCAGATGCAAAAGCCTCTAAGTGCCATTTGAAATTGTCATTTAAAATGAGCATTTTTCTCAGGTTCCTATGTGAAGTTTCAGTAATTTTACTTTAATGGTAATGAATGGGTTTTTTTCATTGCCATTAGAGTGAAATAACTGAACGTAAACACAGGAACCTGGGAAAAATGCTCGTTTTAGAATACAATTTTAAATGGCACTTAGAGGCTTTTGCATCTGAACTCTTCATGTAGTCTTTGTAAAAATATAAAGCAAAACAAAAATTATGTCAACATTTAGTGGACTAGTCTTTCACATCCCTGTTATGTTTGGAAGAAGAGATTTAGACCTTAGCTTTCCCCCAGCCTATTGCAGCCACAAATGTCAGCACTAGCGTACAGAGTCCTCCTGCACCAGGAATCCCAGCCACACTGCTGCCAAACAAAGCAAACACGGCCAGCCCCAACACCAGGAAGGAACGCTTCAGCACAAGGTTTCCCTGTGTGGTAGGTAGAAGACACAAACAACCAACAACCATGAAAATTGTTACCCTAACAACACCAATTTTTGAATCTGAACATGTACTTCTCAATCATACAGTTGTAGCTCACGTACCTGGTCTCTGCTGGGGAAGTATCGTAGAAAGTACCCTAAGGCCACACCAGTGACCGCCCCACCTAATACCTCCAGTGGTCCCCTCAGTATATTTACCCACACAGTGCCTGCAGAGGGCGAGAGAGAGCGAACACTACTGTAAGATGGGACCACTAACACCAAGGACATCCACAAAGCCTGGAGAAAGAACCTTACAAACATCTTTTTAATTGCATGTGTTAATATGCAAAATGTAATGATTCATTTACATACATTATTAAAAAGGTTGGGGTCCGTTTTTAAAAGACATTATAAAGTTAGAAAAGATATATCCTATATCAAATAAATGCTGTTCTTTAGAATTTTCTATTCATAAAAGAATGATTGAAAAAAATCACAATTTCCACAAAAATATTAGATTATTAAGTATATATATATATATATAGAGATAGAAGACTGGAGTAATGATACTGAAAATTTTGCTTTGCCACAGAAATAAAAAACATAATAAAATATAATTTTTTTACATTAAAATATAAAACAGATATTTGAACTTGTTACAATTTTCCACAATATTACAGTTTTTGATTAAAAAAAAAATGCAGCCTTGGTGAGCATAAGAGACTTCAAAAGCACTACCAACAAAATAAAAACTTCTGAACAAATAAAAAAAAATTCTAATATAAATATATA
>NW_015513532.1:14670-15561 GCF_001515645.1 Sinocyclocheilus grahami | reverse complement strand
TACTAACCTCATTTTTTGAACAGTAGTGTAAATTAGTCAATTAACCAATTAAGCAATCAATTTAAGGGTCTTATAGAAGTTACCATCAGAATGACTTCATTTTTTGGGCTATTTTTTGTGTTCATTACGGAAATAGTATAATGGTTATATATGTTTTAACATAAGAGGTAGAATACAGTATGTACTGTTCCATAATATGAATTGCATTCCATCCCTAACACAGCCATTATTTTCGTAGATTGAGGTCACATTTCCCATTTGACATTTTACTGAAATTTCATTGGTGATAGCAATCAAAAAAGTTCCAAACGCAGATTTCGCTCAAGTTTGAGTTAGTTACATGAATTCACCATGCTGATCAACAGAAAACTGTGCTGTATGCAAGTGGTGTGTTGTAATTGCTACATTATTAACAACAGAAAACAATGCAGAAATTGCACATACCAAGTAGTGGAGGTAAAGGTGGCATGTTCGGGAAGTGTATGCGTCCAAACAGTTTTCCCCCGGCTACAGAACAAATAAACAAGGTCACGATACCAAAGAGGTTCCCGCCAGGAAGACATTCCTTCTCTGTAATGGACCAAACAACCCCAAAGAGCACTGCGGCCATGGACACTACAAAGGGGACAAGAACAAACAGATGCTGTGTTCACAGGAACAAATTGAAATATATTAGGCCAAAACAGTTATATTCAATTGTAATAACATTTCATAATATTCCTGTATTTTTTTATTAAATACAGTATACAATTTATTTTAAAAACCTTAAAAATCACCTTCTGACCCCAAGCTTTAGAAAAATAGTGTATGTGCAATCTCTATCATCGTGTTTGGGAAAATCATTGACCCTTTTCTAACCTTTGGTGATAATGGTAGCCAGCAGGCCTCTGG
>NW_015513532.1:0-732 GCF_001515645.1 Sinocyclocheilus grahami | reverse complement strand
GCTTAAGGAACTCATTTTTTGAAAATCTGAAATTCGACCAAAATCAAAATTTTTCACATTTTTTGTCTGTAGCTCAAAACTAGGCCGTGCGCATTGCGACTCATTTTGCCAGCACGGGTCACATATGGGTGTGTGTGTGTGTGTACAAATATCTCACCCCACTCAGGGTTCTTTGGTTTCTGCAGGAGTCGAGGTCCGAGCAGGCTGATGAGGAGTGCTCCAATAGGAGCGGTGATGAGGATGGACAGCACAGCCACAGTGAGGACGTCCATACCGTACCTCTGCAGCTCAAGGTCATTCTTGGAGCGCGCCATGTCCAGAGCTGTAGAGCCAATGGCAGCCTGAAAACAATCACACAGCATTCATAGGGATCTCATGTGCATTTCATTTATTGTCATTTAGCTCACACTTGCCTAAAAAACCTAGAAGGACTGAGTAAAAGATAAAGGCACAGTAAAACAGAGGGTCTATTTGTTAGACTTGGCAAGTATACCTGTACTGTGGCTTTAGGAATCCAGGCTAGAGCGATGAAGACTTTCTCTTTCAGGTTAAAGCCGGCTCGCAGTACCACAACAAAAGTGACAATCAGGCGTACCGTGAGTGCGATGAACAGGGCTGCTATACCCAGAACTGAGGACACATTACATTACAGTTGATCAAATGCATGTTTGAAATGCTATACACGTGAAAAAAATGCACACTGCTGACATCCCAATCACTTTCCCAATCAGT
>NW_015513531.1:6830-7113 GCF_001515645.1 Sinocyclocheilus grahami | reverse complement strand
CGTATACGATCGCATAAGCTATTTTACAACAGTTCTGAATGTATCAAAAATAAAATATTTTTAAGTGTTTATTAATTTGAGATTGTTGCACTAATTTTAGACTTAATAATTTTTAGGCTTTATTTGTTCTATTGGTTTGAGTAAAATAAAATCATAAACCTGCTACATGTCAAACTCAGGTTTCCCATTTTAAAATTCTTTCACATATCCAATTATAATGTTAGTTTTACTGTTGTCTTTTGTTATAAAGTTTAATAATTTGAAGTTTTGGCAATGTCAGAAT
>NW_015513531.1:4511-5488 GCF_001515645.1 Sinocyclocheilus grahami | reverse complement strand
TTTTTTTTTCTACACCAATTTTTTCAATGTAGTAGTAAATGCTGAAATAAACATGAACTAACATGCCGTGGAAGTATGTTCATTTTTAGTTTAATGTTAACTACTGTGGTTAACTAATGTTAATTAATGAAACCGTATTGTCAAGTGTAACCACATGTTTTAGTACACATCTGCACACCTCCAGCAGCCATGCACGCATCTCGTCGCCTTAAGTGGTGAAAATGGAAGTGAATAAATGTTTTTCTTCCCCGCATGCCATTTTCTTGGAATGACCATATGCTTGCGAGTAAACAAAATAATATCTGATCAAACACGCAGCTGTAACCACAAGAACTGTGGGATTTTTGTGATTAAATATGGATTCGGAATAGTGATGAATTTATTCAAATAGCTAGCTGTCCTTAATATCTAAATGCAGACAAATGATGTTGCTAATGACTGTTTTGCTTACACAGCAGCGGAGCGCAAAATTACCAGCGTTTGAAAAAGTTCTACGGCACCTCCCAACTTCAAATGATCAAAACAGACTTAATTAGACACGTTTTTGGTCAAAATAAATAAGGCATTACCATATGGTTACCATATGAAAACCATTTTGAAATGCCAGGAAAAATAACTCCAATACTACACTCTCAGGACAAAAAGGTGCAAAAGCTGTCACATTTAGTTGTAATATGTACACCTGAGGTACTAATGTGAACATTTAAGGTACTAAAATGCACTTTTTAGGTGTAAATAATGGACAAAGGTGTGCCTTTTGAAAGGGTACCGGCCCACAGCTTTTGTACCTTTTTTTCAGAGTGTATATTTTGCGTGTTTGTGACACTGACCTGTAATGGGTCGGTGGGCATGTGCAGCAGGTGAGGAGGTCTGTCCACATGGTGCTGCGGTCCTCCGTTGCTCTCCTGCTCATATATAGCGTCACGTTCCACTTGGGACAAACTGAGGAACCGGCGGATCATGGACAGGTTCTCCCA
>NW_015513531.1:0-424 GCF_001515645.1 Sinocyclocheilus grahami | reverse complement strand
GCTTATCAGTCATCACATCGCTGGCTGCCATTCTCAAACAAGTCAGCAAGTTTCGGTGGAGATATGGCCCCTATAGAACTGAGGGCGTACCCAGGCTCCTCTATTAAACAAACACACAAACTCACGCGGACGCCTGTCAAAAACCGCAGTCTGGGGGCAGATGTTAAAGAACTATTCTTTCCATTTCGTTCTTTTCCATTGTTTTTAAATACAGATGCTAATCCATTGTTATGGCTTCAGTCTCGAGCGCGTTGAAGTAAAAACAAAAGCCAGAAACAAACATCTTGATGTCAGGCAGAGGGCTGCAGTGTTCAACAGACAAAGCATTATTGTTTCCTGCTCTACCGCCCCTCCGGAATCTGGCACCGACTCAGCTTTAGCAGACAGTGTCATGCAGATCAATTCAAAAGATAATACAGTATGT
>NW_015513530.1:6506-7117 GCF_001515645.1 Sinocyclocheilus grahami | reverse complement strand
AGTCTGACATGACATTTCTACACTCGACACCGCCCAAAGAATGACCCCCAAGGAGCCCGCCCCTCGAGCAATGTTGTCGAATCCCATTGGTTAATCCTCTTACGAGCATGCAGTCGATTGGTAGCTTTGCTTTTATTCAAACACAATACGGAAGAACACAAGGAAGTAAAACGGTGCTTCGTGATAGCAAAGAATATACATGCTTTGAAAGAACCTCTCAGAATTTCCACTGCTTCCATATATTAACAGGTAATTATGGCCGCTTTAATTACACAATATGTGTTTTTATTTAACTTTGTCCTAATATGAAAAGAAAGAAAGAGAGAGCGTATGGGCCAGTATAGGCTCTCACGCCCCTGCGGCAGATGAGCTGGGCAGCTAGACGGCCTGCTGGACTGTAGTATGTTGTCCCGTTACGAGCAATGACAGATAAGTGATGTCTGCTTCTGTAATTTTATGGTTTCGGTTACAAGCTACTCGCATCTCTGTGTGCACCTTTCAGAATTATATTTCTTAAAACGATACATACATAAAAGCCTGTTTTTATATTCGTAATAGTTGTTATTATTTCAAACAAACTATAAACATGTGTGTGCGTTACATGAAAGTGG
>NW_015513530.1:1748-2602 GCF_001515645.1 Sinocyclocheilus grahami | reverse complement strand
GTGCAGGCTTTCAGACCCCCACAAATGCTGCCTCAAATGGGACAGAGTTTGGCAGCTGGAATATTCCATCCAAAACCGACACATGATGCACCGTCCGTCTCTTTAGGTCCAGCTCAGAATGGAGACGATGGGATAGTTGCTGTAGGAGGAGGTGAAAGTGTTGGTGTGATAACCACCCCATGTGCCTTTGCCAAAAACATCACATTAAAACCTCAGTTTCTGACTGTTGGAACAATGTTCGCCGGTCTTGGGAACTGGACAGGAACATCTGCGCACCAACCCCAGAAGACCCACCAACCTCCCCCAGAACTGAATAACCCTGCACACACGGGCTTCACGCATATGCAAACGCAGCCGAAGCCCGTCACGCATGCACAGTCACAGTCCAACGCTCATATCCAGCTGCTGCCGCTGGAATCCTTTATGACCAAACCATCAGCTCTGAACCCCAGAATTGGCGTTTCGGACACCAGCACGTCTCTTTCCAATCCAGAGACTGGCAATGGTCCTCAAACCCTGGACAAACTTTGCATTTTAGAGGAGCGACAAAATGGCTCTCATACACAGGGCCCTTCAAAACAGCCTCCAGGAGCTGCAGCTCAACCCTGCCTTGGTCTCACTGACACGGGACAGCCGGCAAACAGCATCCCTGACATCCACACAGTCACACAGCAGCTCTCAAAGTCACAGGTGAACGTTTTATTTATAATATATGACTCTTTGCCTTCTTTCAATGTAAGCAATGGTATTTTTTATTATTATTATGCATTTTTATTTTCTTCAAGGTGAAAGTTTGATTGCTTAGAAAAGTGACACCTGTTATCAACAGGACATTTAATTATTTATTTAAATAG
>NW_015513530.1:0-692 GCF_001515645.1 Sinocyclocheilus grahami | reverse complement strand
CTGAATACTTTCCGTACCCACTGTATATATATATATATATGCATTTTTTTTTATTTTTTTTTTATAAAATGCACTTTTTATCTTTCTGTTTTATTTTCTGACACAAATTATGTTACGTATGGAGGCCTTTTTCTAACTCAGGGTAATGAAGAAACAGGTAATTATGGGATAAAGTAAAAAAAAAAAGTAGTGAGATATAAAGTCAAAATTGGGAGAAATCAAAAATATCTTTATTTTTTATGAAATTATATTTCAATTTTGATCATTTGTTTCATTCTTCTCAATCATTTTCCCTGCCAGGTTGAAGACATTTTACCGCCGGTTTTCTCAGTGACTCCTAAAGGCAGTGGAGCAGGATACGGCGTCGGCTTCGACCTCGATGACCTCCTCACTCAGTCGCTTACCGAACTCCAGCACTCCGACTTCAGGGAAAGGTCAGTTCAGATCCCGGTGACCGCAAAGTGCACGCTCTGTTTTTGAACTGTACATCACTGCCAATTACAGTACTTGACTTTAACGTACATTTCAATGATCTCAATTCTCTGTTTCATTAGTCACAATGACTTGGCCCCCCTGTCTGCGTCCCTGCTCTCTGATTGGCTGGAGGTACACCGCATGACCCCTGCTGACATGGAGTCACTTCAGCAGGAGCTCCAGCTGGGATCTCCCATGATCCTCTCTGACAACTCAAC
>NW_015513529.1:6303-7118 GCF_001515645.1 Sinocyclocheilus grahami | reverse complement strand
TAGTCAACACTGAAAAAAGATTTATGTTATACATCAGTTTCAGTGTGTAGATAGTAAGGCGCTTGCTTTTTGACGCGATCGAACAGAGTTCGAACCTGCCTTTTGGCGAACTTTTTGTCTCTCTTTTCAAATCTCATATCGCATCGGAAAGGCATTTATTTTCAATAAAAATGAAGGAAATAAAAAAAAAGTTGAAAATAAAGTATCAGGTAGGGTTAGGGTAGGTGTAGGGAGGGCTTTATTGTCCCAATAAGGTGGCATCCTTTTAATAATTTGAATTAAAATGATAATTTACACTCAATGCGGTATTATTGCGTACTGTTTTATAATGTACTACAATACTGAGGTGCAGATAATTGCCACGATTTGCAATTAGTTGAAAATCTAGTTAGTCGGTAGAAATTTTAACAGTGTAAATAGAATCTATAACTATTTGCACTTAGTGTAAACAGAATCTATCGCCATTTACACTTCATAGCTGCTCTTTTTTTATTTATAAATCCCAATATGTGCTTGGAAAATTGTGTACAGATGCAATGTTTATAAAAGTTCACAAATCTTTTATCTGAAGTCAGAGTCGAGTCAGAAGTCTGTTAAAATGTGACTCGAATCTGAGTTACTAACTTGAGCCTGTCTCTGGATAGAGATTTACAGAGGAAATTAACCAAATATCCTGTTCAGTTTTACAGACATTGAAGTATACTGGAGTATACAGAAGTGACTGCAGTCTGTCCAGTTTGATTGACAGAGATCATTTATTACACCTAAAACATGATGATCATATTAAAACACTGACTCACTCTCTTCAGAAATAC
>NW_015513529.1:1765-3318 GCF_001515645.1 Sinocyclocheilus grahami | reverse complement strand
AGTGTCAGTCATGAAGTGTTAAACTCACAGCAGTATAAACACTCTCAGAGCACTGAAGCATGTGCTGACGATGCAAAGTGACTCTATATTTAAATCATTCACCTGAAGACTATAGTTCACCCGCAAACACATTTTAAACTAGTATTCACAAATTTCTGAAGTTTGACAGAATCATATATATTATTGATTTAGTCATTAATGTTTTGTCAGGTCATTAAACACTTGTTTATTCTACTGTGACATTATTAGTTCATGTAATAAACCTGTAGCAGCACTTTGGTTTAAATGTCTGCTAACAGTTTAGAATACTATTAATGAGTTAATGAGTAACTACACAGGAACAAATGAGTAACAAATCAGTAACAATATTAGCATTCTATTAACAACTAGAAACTCTGAAACTCTGATTAACTAATCACTCAGTTGAATGTGGTAGTTCACTATTAGCCAATCAGTAACTACTATCTTTCATGCCTCCTAATGTCACACTTTCAGTTGCCGTGGACACCCTGTTTCTGTGTTTTCCTGTCTTCTGTTTTGGTTTAGTTCCTGTGTGCCCTTATTTGGTTATGTTCCTGGTCTCGTTTAGCCTTATTAGTTTACCTCCATCAGCTGTGTCCAGTTAATTATCCGTGTTTGTCTGTGTATTTAAGTTGCTCCCTCGCACACACTCTTTGTCTGGAGTTATACCAAGTTGTGTTTTCTCTCGCCATTCTGCCCATAGGTTGCAGTTGTTTATTAAACTGAGAGTTTTGGACTTTACCTGCTGTCTCCTTCGCCTTGCTTCTCAACACAACCCGTGACACCCAGTGAACTATTAATATATACAGTTTCATAATTAATATAAAACTAATATATAACTAATGCAGGACAGATTAATATTTTATTTTATTATTTAACCACTTACATAATCAATAATATACTAATCAGTTCCTCCAGGATTTCGCGGAACTTTTTTCTGATTTTTGCGGCCTAAAATTACTGATTTTGCTGCGGCTTTTCTCAAAATTTGCGGTGATATTTGCGGCATTTCTCATTGTTTTGCAGTGAAAATATACCACAGACAACATTCTTCAAACATTATGACTTTTCTTACTTCGAGAACCATTGCAGAGCTCCAGACTAACATTTGAGGACGCCAGCACCAGTGCCATTAAGTTCTACAGAAGGTGGCACCAGCTCCTGACAGTAAAGTACTCACCCTAATCGCACATGTACATCTCGGAGATGTCTATTTGATGTCTGCATTTACATATGCAAGATGCATTTTTTAGAGTGTTTGCTCATCTGCAATATGTCTCTAAGACGTTTCCTGTCAGATGTCAAATGGACTTATTAGAATGCATGTAAGACTGCTTCTGAGATATTTATCAGATTACACAGCAGATGTTTCCCAGATCTTTAGCAGACGTCTTACAGATGTACCTGTGCTGTCTGGGTAGTTGAGATGCAGATAAAATTAACTTTTATTACTGTCATTCACAATGTCTAATATTACTGTCATTCACAATGTCTAAATATAATTTAATAAATACAAAAATATATATATTAGG
>NW_015513529.1:0-1094 GCF_001515645.1 Sinocyclocheilus grahami | reverse complement strand
CAGAGAGAGTGTGTCTGAACCCCGAACGCTATCAGGAAGGCTATTTCAGAGTTTGGCGATGCTAGCGGGCTATATGCTAATAGCGGACTCGGAAAGTCAAAAATAGAACTAGTGATAACAAGGTGCTCTGATTGTTTTTGTTGTAGAATACGACAGGGGATATATTCACACGTTATAGAACTGAAAAGGATGGTGTATAAAATTGATTTTAAGATAAAAAATTAGACGACAAAGAATTAACTTGACGGAGCTCAAACTCAAAACACAGGGCCCGCTCCAATGTCTTTTTTTATTTTTAAATAAGTGCTTGCTATCCTACATCATGAAACATTTAGTTTTATAAATGGGGGCAACCTATGAAGGATGAACAAATAATGTCATCACATTCAAAATAACTTTCAAATTCAGTAATACTTAAAGTTTTGAAGTGCTGGGAAAAGTTGTGTCAGGCATTTAAAAACACTCGAAAACATTAGACCATCTCTGCTACAAGTTGTTCCTGTAGTTTTACTATGTTAAATCCATGGTGAATGGTGGTGATTTGTGTTTATTGAGCAATGTTTTTCCTGGTTTCCACATCAGTGGCGTTTGTTCTGATATCTGTAGCTTTAGCAGAATTCTGCTCTGAATGTGAATGCTTCTCACAAGATTTCACAGAGATGTTATTGATTCTGCTGCGAGTTTGAGTGCTTTCTTCACTGTATCTCCCAGCGCTGTGTATAACGGTGTCGCGTGATCGAGATTCGTTCTGCTTTCGGTTTGTTTGTCCAATGTAGCTCTTGTAAACCGGTCATGATGAGAACGCAAGGCTGTTCATTCCATTTTTGGAAACTTTCTTTGAATGCGCGTTGCGATGACGTCACGGGACGCACAAGCCCAAAATCTGCGGCAATAGGTTGTTTGCAATGACGTGATTCTGATGACGCGCGAAATGCAGCTGGAGGGCAGGAAGTGATTTTTCTCCATAGAAATCACTAGCAGAAACTCAAAATGCCTGTGTTTTGCGTTGTTTATGGATGTTCAAATCGGCCAAACCGAGAAACCACAACGAGCTTTTATCGTGTACGAAAATGTGTTGTTCATAAGTGAGAAAA
>NW_015513528.1:6425-7120 GCF_001515645.1 Sinocyclocheilus grahami | reverse complement strand
TGTTAATTAATATGCATAAAACACAATCAAAGTATAAAAGTAAACCCTTACACATAAACTTGTGTAAAAAAGTCATTTTTACACAAGTCAACGATGAATAATATAAAAATATAAATGTAAAGTATGTCAATGAATGAATGATAGTCTAAAATAAAACTAAATAAATTCAACAACACATGAAAGAAGCATGAAAATAGTTTATGTAAACAAATGATTAATTATGTTTTTAAACTAAATAAATAATAGAAATGCTAATTAAACATTCAAATGAATGAACAAACAAATAAACAAATGAATGCATCAAACGTGCTCACTTATTTTTCTGAAACAAAATAAATAATATAAAAGACATTAAGTTTAAGGAATGTAAATGAGTAAATGCACGTAAATGAACGAATGAAAACAAAACAAAAAAATAAATAAATACAACAAAATATGAAAAAAAAAAATTTTCAGAAAATGAAAAACTTTCTCACTTTCTGAAACAAAAGGAACAATTATATTAAAGACATTAAATTTAAGGAATGCGAATGAATGAATGAATGAAAATAAAACTAAATAATTATAACAAAATTTGTAGAGAAAAAAAACATTTGTGTGGACGAATGCAACTTATTTTTCCTAAAATTATAAATACTATAAATTATATTAAATTTAAGGAATATAAGTTAATGCATGAATGAATGAAACTTTCT
>NW_015513528.1:4323-5767 GCF_001515645.1 Sinocyclocheilus grahami | reverse complement strand
TACTTTTCTGAAACTCACCAGAATCACATAGCAAACGTTTGATAGATGAATCTGAACCACATTATCTCATGACGACACTTTTGCAGACAACATGTACTCACGTGGAGCTGGAGAGTTTCTGTCCACTGTCCAATAACTTTATATCCGGGAGTGCTGTTGATGTTCATCTGGTACTGGAAAAGATCGTACCGTCCCGGTGCGTCGCCGTTCCGATTGAACGTGACGGACGTCCCGGCGCTCCCTACGAAAGACAGACTCAGACTTAGAAAGCTACCTTCAACACTGTCAGACAAACATACTGCGTATCAATCATACATCATGAAAAAAAATTGCCCCGACATACCTCGCAGACAACAAGACCCCATTGTTTGCATTTCCACTCCGTACGGAGACAAAAGTTAGTTTGGTTGTGACAGAAATACAAGCAACGTGTGCCCCTCAGGCCAACAGCGGAGACTGACAAAACCTGACATTCATCGCCATCCGATTGTTTGAAGAGCTTTACCTGCAGGGCTTGGCACTCACGATCATAAATCTGCCGAAACACAATCAACAGTGCGGCTTTCTCGAGCACAGATGAAACGCCAGCCGCTCGCTGTGGACTGCTGACACGTCCTCATCACACTTATTATAGGACTCATGGGTTGTGCAAGGTAGCTATCAGTAGCACTTCTTTTGATATGAGAAACGTTTCCTTGAAAGGGAAGATCGCCGCTGTAGTGCAGCCTGTTTTATAGACATCATATACAAAACTACCTTACTATTATTCTTACTGTTTTTGAGCTCTCAGCCACGGAATCGAAAAGCGGAAAAAAATATTTACAGATGCACCCGGATTCTCTCAAACTATTGTTTTTTCTGCATCGAATCAAAAATGAATAATTGGAAAGTTCAATTGTGAGTCATTCTGCATACAAAGCATACACTCGACAAATCATATAAATAAAGTGCCAGACGGAGTGTAAATTGATATTCATCAAGAATTGTTTTGCAACCATGGCCCTAGTATGTGATTGGAATGACAGCAGTTCATTTTGGCAAATGATTTTAGTTTTTATTTTCATATTTAACTTCGTTCGTTAGTTTGTTCGTTCGCTCATGTATATATTGAAACTATAAACTAAATTGAATAAGTAATGATACAATTCACAGATACTGTACAGAACAAGTGAAAATGGAGTAAATAATAATAATAATAATATAGTGCTTAAATATTACTATTACTACATATTACTTAGTATAAAAACATATAAAAAAATAAACTAGACATGAGAACTGATGTGAAAAAATAAATGTGTGTCTTTTTAAATAATACATAATATTAATTGTAAATGTACGGTGTGTGTGAATGAATGAATGAAACTAGATAAATGCAACAAAATATAAAAAAGAATAAAATAAATTTTTTCCTACTTTTATTATTATTATTATTATTATTATTATT
>NW_015513528.1:0-1085 GCF_001515645.1 Sinocyclocheilus grahami | reverse complement strand
GTTAAACTTCTAAGCTACTTAGAGATTTCCAATCTCAATATTATACAGTAATTGCACTGTAGATATTAGATTTGGACATGACCTTCTTAAGTATATTAATTATTAGTATGCAAAGAGCCTTTGAATCTTTTTTTTCATGTTCTCGCTGGAGGAAACTCTTTGAAAAAACGGCAGAAACGTCAGTAGCCCAACTTCAAGGAGTATGTTCTCTCCTTTCCCCCCTAAATTATCATCGTTCCCTGTGTCTGTGACACATCCTTTCATCACAAGAGTTAACATGCATAAATAACCAGCAGACAAAAACAGGACTGCACCATTGCATTAATAAGTGCAGTACTAGATAAACAGGTTAGATGTATGACATGCACTTTCAGCAGTATCTACTTTAATGTAATGTAATGTAATTTTTTCACAGTATCAGCCAGCATAAATATAATTCCAACTATTTAATAAGTTTCAAGAATTGAATTTTAACACCATTTTCTTTGTTATGATAGATTAATTTTGAAAGTTGTATATGTCAGCATGCATAAACTGGCTATATTAATAGCTCATATTGTTTGGATCTGTTGGTAGATCAGTATTTCAGTATTTTTCACTTAGAAATTGCAAGTAAATTTTAGAAACTTCTAAAAATCTTGTACAATTTTAATACATGGAGATTTTCTAAAACCTTAAACTCAATTTCCCTTTATACAGGGAATCTAGACATTTTGGGTAAATTGGGCCTCAAATTGGGTGAATGCATAAAGTGTATTGGCATTAAAAATTGTATTTTAATATTATCTATGCTGCATACAATAACATCCATCTATGAATTAAATATTCCATGAAGCTAGAGATGATTAATCAATTTCTATTTCTTAATGCTTATATATGCAAATTATGCATACATAAATGTTCTAACTGTCAAGTTAACAGTTGAACATTGCATTTCAAAATAAACTGCGTCATGCGTGCATATACATTCTGAATATGAATATGAATTATATATGCATGCCAGAGGGAAGGTTTTCTTATTTCTTACATGAATTATAAATGGCGTACAAGTATTAGTGTGTTTTATATATGTGTATATATATATA
>NW_015513527.1:4334-7129 GCF_001515645.1 Sinocyclocheilus grahami | reverse complement strand
GCAACAATACTACAGCGAGAATAAAAGTTATGCCTTCTTTATTTGTGTGAATATTTGGACGGCGTTATGCAAATCTTCCCACATAGTGATGTAGATATGTGGGGGCGTGGTCGAGTCTGGTCGAATATCTCTTTGGGTTTGAGACTTTAGTCTTTGGAACTTCAGGGATCTTATCTATGCACGAACAGCTTGTAACACTCCAAAGAGAAAGGAAAACTTGAAATCGCATCATATGAACCCTTTAATGAGATATGTATTATATACTGATTTATTGTCAGTCTTTTGTGGAAATGATGAGTTCTATAAGAAATCTGTCACAAAATGTGCCTCCAATCGCAGAAATAAGGTACAGTTCAGCCTTTTTATGAAAGAGCGAATCAATAGGATATTCGTAATTATCTGTAATAGCAACAGTAAAGGCATTAATAATGTGTGTTCTTACTTCAGTTCATCATGACGAAACCGCAGTAATTATAACAGTTAAAACTGAAGTTTTATTATAAATAATAATAGCTATTTGGGATTGTTTTCCATACAGCAAAGCAGGAGGATCACTGGCAGTCGAGTTTAGATGCAAGTTTGCTTGGTTCATTATGAAAAGGATTTGAAGCCAGCCACTATGTATACTATAAAATTACAGCACTAGACGTGGAAGAACCGTTACTTGTGTCCCCTCAAAACAAAACCTAGGAGCATGACCCCCTGACTATAACATCCAGATAACTCGGCCGTAGGGCAGGGGGGATGTGTTGAAGTGTAACAGAGGTTGGTCATTATGTAGATGGGTGAGCTCCAGTGTTTTGACTGCTATGTTGGCAGAAAAGAAGAAACTCTCATGAGCGGATGGTAAATATTTAGGTCACCAGGCAACAAGGCTGCAGCTCTGGATGCATGCAGAGAGGTTTTCTTCAATCCCGCACATCATGGCTAATGCTCCACGCCTTAATGTCCTCTGGCTCAGCGTTTTTGGCTGTGTCTCCCCCGCTCCCTATGCACACTTAACAAATGACAGCACTGTTTGTGTGCACGGCTCACATTGGACTCTGGCATTCGTTGAACTGTCTGTTCCTCAGAGTCAATACGCTTTCTGCACATTTACATCTTTGCTTTGTCAGCATCCTGCCGAAATCCTTCTGGTTGTCTTTCATAGGAAACATGCATTTATTAAAATTGATCATGTATCAATCATGTTCTTTAGATTTAAGGTTACACCTATTTACTTCGTGCACCTATTTTTGTAATTTCACTCTGGACTTATATAAGCATTACTGAACGATTAGTTCAGTGCTGTTTTTATGTGACATTTTGTATCTATGCAGTCGCAGAGCAACCTGTGCATTGTACAAGCACTCTTTAACATGATTTGGAGTGCTTTCTTGTCAGTTTTAAGACACAAAATGGTTCCTGTCAAGCTGTCTTTGTTAAAATAATGATGAGACGGTTCCCTGTTCAGGCTTACGTTGTCTTTCGAGTTCTGAGGTGACATGCTGTTATGAAGTGATTATTCAGAAAAATGTCACTGGAGTGATTTTGACCCTAAGTTGAAGTGATGCATGGAGCTACAGCATCAGTTTTGAATGTCTTGGTAATATTAAGTTTTAAGGTTTTTTATGCAATAGAAATGTAAAAGTCTGTGCCCTTCAGGTCAAGTCAAATCCAAAGTGATTTATATAGCACTTTTCATAATGCACATTGTTTCAAAGCAGCATTATTATGATTTAAATGTTTATCATTTCTTAATAACTTCACATTTTATAGTTGCGTTTAGCAGATTAGAGCTGGGTCATAATATAGTTTTGCAACAATACAAGCCATCAAGCAGTTGAGATTTGCAATATAGTGTATACAGTATGTATGCGGATAAAGTTGAACATACGATATCCATCTTTATATGAAGAGCTTCATGCAGTGCAGACAGTGAAACCAATGCAGTGATTCATGATTCCTCAGACAGACCGACCACAGATCCATACGAGTTCAATCATTTAGCCTATGTTTTAAAGTTGCACTCAGGGTTCCTGCTATATTGATTTTTATGCAATGTGTTTTTGATTCTTTGTGTTCATTGTATTTCATTGCATGTTTTATTAGACTTGTATGTCCTCTGGCACATCACTGACAGAGGATCTTCTGAGTAATTGATAATCAAATCTGCTGTTGTTGATTATTTAGCTATTCATTTGTATGTTTCACCAGTTGCTGGAGCCTTAAATTGAATGATGTCTGTTTGCATCCAGTCCATAAATTCTCAAAAATTGGTTTCTAGAGCAAATAGTTGTAGAAAAGCAGTTCCATGCACATGCAAGTTGAATTAAAACTTAATATAAAAAAATATTATTTTTTTGCAGTCTAAATAAGTATCCTCATTCTCTCTCTCTCTCTCTTTCTCATGTTTTCTCAGAGTGAGAGGCTCCTGATTAAAGGCGGTCGGATTGTGAACGATGACCAGTCCTTCTATGCGGACATCTATATAGAGGATGGAGTCATCAAGTAAGCTGCGTTCACATGCACACATATACAGTACAGCATCGTTGATTAAACAACTGCTGATTTAATTTGGAAAATGTTAAACTCATATCAGACTTTCAACAACCGATTCACCTACTCCTTCTTAGAACAAAGCCAGCTAATATTTATATTAAAAGTCAGCATGAAATGAAAATTAATCTAATTTGTAGATGCATGTTATGTTATGTTTCATTAAAAGAAAAAGTGTAATCAAAATGCCATAACTCAAACATATGAGTGTATGTGTTACATTGAAAATCTTTTGAAAACAATAAAAAAAAGTATTT
>NW_015513527.1:2179-3733 GCF_001515645.1 Sinocyclocheilus grahami | reverse complement strand
AAGATGTAAGTGACTTTTTTTCTTCAGTAGAACAGTAAAGAAGATATTTAGCAGAAATTGAGCAAGTCAGTGGCTATTGAGCCTAAAAATATCAGGTAAGACAAAACTAATCCGTATGACTCCTGCCGATATTTTGATGTCTTATGAAGCGAAACGATCAGTCTGTGCAAGAAACTGCACTTTATTTAGTAGTTTATGTAATCATGCAATGACGTCAAGTTTACACAATTATATTATTTAAGCACCCAATAATGATGAGAAACATCGTTTCACATGTCTAAAGCATATAAAGTTAATCTTTATCATGAACACATTTAGAAACCATTGAGAAAATAGCTGTAGAACACTGTAAAAAGTAATGGTAATATCTGAATTAACTGGCAAAAATATTATTTAATATTGCTGAGTGAACCTAAGTATCTTAATTTGTACCACCAAAACTACTTTATATGGATTAAATCAGGTAGAAATATCTCTTTAATGTAACAATGTTAATATGTTTTGCTGTGAAGCTCTATGCTTCACAGAAGAAAGTGTGTGCGTGTTAATGAAAAGGGATAAACATTGACAACAGCAGTAGGCTTCCGGAAACCACACAAAGCTCCTGTATGCAGCCCACGGTGAAATTCTAGTTGCGTGGAAAGACAGCAGGACTTTCTGACTGCTGCAGGCTACAGATCATGAAGAAAAAGTGACAACAGCTGGAGCATAAGAGTGGCTTGTTGTACAGTAAACACTGTGTTAGCACCGATTCCTTTTAGAATATAAATCCAGCTGTGTATGTCCCTTTGTTCCCAGAGGAAGTGTGTGCTAGATTATACATGCAGATAATATGGAGACAATAAAGAAGCAGTGAAATATCGAGAGGCTATGTTCCTGGCCTAATGGTCCGAAAATATTAGCAGTAAAAATTCAGTCTGATTCTGATTCTAAAATGATTTTTTCATATTAATGAATGAGTTGACCAACTTTGGATATCAAATTGTGCAGTTGTATTTGATTATATATGTAATTATAATCACTTTTTGAAGTAATTAGAAATGAACAATGAGTTAATACAACGGGATGATATTTAGTTAGGAACGAACTAAATATACAAAAAATACAAGCAAATATAAAGTACTAAAAGGGAAGAAAGAAACACTTTACAAGCATGAACGCAAAGTAAGTATATGAAAGTTTTCCAGAGAAGGAAAAAAAAAATTGTAAAAATTGCAGAATAGATTCAGAATTATTCAAAAGGGCCTCATGGTGCATCAAGCAATCTTATTTTTTTTCTCCCACCCCAGAAAATACACTGAAGTTATTATTGCAATTATATTTAAAGCAATGAATTAAAAATTAAAATAAACAATCAAATAAATGTAAAAATAAAATCAAGTTCCGTTGACTCAATCATCAAAATAATTGTAATATTTAAATTAAAATCTGCTCATGCTGCATGTATTTGTTTGGACTGTTATTAAAATGCAGTGGTTGCCTCTCAGTTTAAATGGAATGAGCACAGGTAAAGCCTTAGTTTGTTTATATGAAGAGATTTCTTTTATTTGTATT
>NW_015513527.1:387-719 GCF_001515645.1 Sinocyclocheilus grahami | reverse complement strand
ATAGAGAACACTTCATGCATTTCACAATTTTAACCTAGATAAACGTGCGCTTTTAGGTGCATATCCAATCGTTTGTGCGGAGAGTGGAAGATGAAGCGCGCTTTGACATGGAGGTGTTAGCGATCACATGCATTTTTTGTCTTAATAAGAGTGGAAACTTAAAATACGCCGTCATTTTTGCTCATAAATGCACTTTCTGCTGTCTCGGTCTTGAACAGGAGCGCGTCACAATGATGAACCGAAACTCAGTGAATACTTGCCTCACAGACATGATAAAATGTCTATAGAATGCTTTAAATTACTACTTTAAAATGAAATAATTCAAATCGAAA
>NW_015513527.1:0-377 GCF_001515645.1 Sinocyclocheilus grahami | reverse complement strand
CCCAGCGACTTAACACTGCTTTTGTGCTCCAGGGACACATATGAGCTGTGTTGTCTGAATAGGAGTGTGAACTGCCTCTCGTGTGTGTCTCCTGCAGTGGATCATGTGATCCCGGAGCCGGGCTCTAGTCTGGTGGAGGCGTTCGAGCGCTGGCGTGAGTGGGCAGATGAGAAAGCCTGCTGTGATTACTCTCTGCATGTGGACATCACCCACTGGAACGACAGCATCAAACAAGAGGTCCTGAGTCTCATTAAGGAAAAAGGTGGGAGATCTTTTACTATTACACTTTTTTAACATTGCTTACACACCAGGTGCATATTGAGGGCCCGCCAGGCCGAGGGGGAACTTTTAATTGAAACGAGGGAACGAATAGAGCC
>NW_015513526.1:6105-7120 GCF_001515645.1 Sinocyclocheilus grahami | reverse complement strand
ATGATGCAAATTATGCATGGACAGCATTTCACAGGAAACTAAAATAGAGAAGGGAGAAAATTAAATTATAACAAGAGTAGATATAGTATGCGCAAGAACAGCAACCATAAAAAAATAACAAATGAAGTAACAATATTAACCATATAATATAATAATGGTTGTAAAATGAATAGCTAAATGGATAAATAAAAGACCACTTGGTTATTTTCCTGTGCTCATCATGATTTTCTTCATTTTAGCAGAGCTAGAAGTGAATCAGTGCCCAAGTGCTTTACTTAAATGTTTCAAATGACTCAATTGGACATTGCGTTCTCTTCACACCCACTGGGAAAGAATATGAGTTTAGTAAAATCTTCCACATTGGCATGCCAAAATGCCTTACAACATAGCAGCATCATCCTGTTTTGTGGTTGAGATTTTATATTTCTAAGTTCAGGATCAAATTTTCAAATGAATTAGGCCAGAAATATTTCTTATGGGCGAATATGAAACTGTATTTTGGATTATTTATGTAAAAAATATATGCTTTTGTCGTTATGAGAATGGCATTATTCGTTGGAGTGTGAATTGTCATCCCTAAACTTTTCACCCTAGTAGCTGTGAATAATTACCAGTACAAAAGAATACAGGTGAGAGAGGCTGGAAG
Source organism: Sinocyclocheilus grahami (assembly GCF_001515645.1). Classification (NCBI taxonomy): domain Eukaryota; kingdom Metazoa; phylum Chordata; class Actinopteri; order Cypriniformes; family Cyprinidae; genus Sinocyclocheilus; species Sinocyclocheilus grahami. Next base: position 6,474 of record NW_015513526.1, on the reverse strand, counting down.
AAGCTTGTTGTGGAGTCAGACAGGAGGACTATGAAGGAGTGTTTGGGTGTGTTAACTCAGAGGTGTGGAGGAGACGTGCCAGCAGGTGATTAAGCGTAATACCACCAATTTCAGTACAAAATATCCAAACTATAATGCTGAAAAATTACAGCACTTTTCTGTGAAGATGAACATGTGACACGATTTCACAAGATATCACAGACTCCATTAATCTAGTTTTTGTTTGTCTTTTTTTCTTTTTGCTAAAGTGAAAGAAAACAAAACAAAACTAATGTAATTTATTTACATTTAGACATTTAGCAGACGCTTTTATCCAAAGCGACTTACAAACGAGGACAATAGAAGCCATCAAAATCAACAAAAGAGCAA
>NW_015513526.1:0-4002 GCF_001515645.1 Sinocyclocheilus grahami | reverse complement strand
GGTTTTAACTTAAATTTACAGTTAAATACCGTATTTTCATTTACTTTTATAATGTTAATATACCAAACTATTGAAGTACTGAAATCTGTTTTGAACCTTTCTAATACACTGATAACCACCAAAAGCAGATGGTGATGAGAAAGTCACATGTTGAACCAAAGCCCATCACAAGCCGCTTTTAGATAACATATATAGAAGGTGCACAGTGTCAGTCACACAAACACTAAACACCATCATGGTAACACACATGAAACTGAAATCATGCAATAAACATTCATTTAACAACATTAGGTGTAACACACAACCCTAATATACAAAACTGATAAGAAAAAACTAAGAAGAAACAGTTATTTCAACAAAAAAACATCAAATTTGAAATGTAACGCGGGGAATTCTGGGAATGTCAATTTACGGTTATTCACAGTAAATTATACGGTCTCTTTCACTTCCAAAAATGGTGTAGTACCGTAAAATTACATGTAATGTCCAATACCGTTTTTCACCGTATATAGAAGGGGAATTTACCGTTAACCATTTAACAGGTTTTTACTGTAGCATTTTTACAGTCTTTTACCATTAAATTCACGGTCATTTTTACGGTGTAGAGTAAGAGAGTATAATAATGCTTTCCTCAAGTCAGTTTTGCATTTAACTTAAAAGCAAAGTTTTAGCTAAAAATGTCACTCATAAATATGCTGTCTTTGCCCTCTGTTATGGTTTGGCCTTATGTTTTAGCAAGACATCTGACACCCAGAGCAAGAGATATGCAACTTCTGTTTCTCTCAAAATTTATGCGAAACTTGTAATTTCTTATATTTTATTTTACAAAAATGACAACAAAGTGTACATTTCTTTTATGTGAATGAGCTTCCACTTTGTTGCACATAAGTCCCCTATGTAAACATCATCATGTAAAACAAACAAACAAACAAAAATGTCAGTTGCTAAACAAGAATGTCAGTTGCATGCCTTGGGCCCTTGGCTATTTTCTTTTTCCCCTCACTTTTTATTTGGATTTTCTCCACATGAACAGACTGTATCATACAATTACAGATACTATTATTGACTGATATCATTAGCTACATATACACATACGGTATAACCATTAATATGTATATGTATTCTTTGTCTTTTGTTAATAAAAAAGTCCATCTAGCAAGAGAAACAGAATAAGGTTACTTGCAAACAGAGTGCGGGAAGTTATACAATAAGAGGTCCATCATATGATGCAAATTATGCATGGACAGCATTTCACAGGAAACTAAAATAGAGAAGGGAGAAAATTAAATTATAACAAGAGTAGATATAGTATGCGCAAGAACAGCAACCATAAAAAAATAACAAATGAAGTAACAATATTAACCATATAATATAATAATGGTTGTAAAATGAATAGCTAAATGGATAAATAAAAGACCACTTGGTTATTTTCCTGTGCTCATCATGATTTTCTTCATTTTAGCAGAGCTAGAAGTGAATCAGTGCCCAAGTGCTTTACTTAAATGTTTCAAATGACTCAATTGGACATTGCGTTCTCTTCACACCCACTGGGAAAGAATATGAGTTTAGTAAAATCTTCCACATTGGCATGCCAAAATGCCTTACAACATAGCAGCATCATCCTGTTTTGTGGTTGAGATTTTATATTTCTAAGTTCAGGATCAAATTTTCAAATGAATTAGGCCAGAAATATTTCTTATGGGCGAATATGAAACTGTATTTTGGATTATTTATGTAAAAAATATATGCTTTTGTCGTTATGAGAATGGCATTATTCGTTGGAGTGTGAATTGTCATCCCTAAACTTTTCACCCTAGTAGCTGTGAATAATTACCAGTACAAAAGAATACAGGTGAGAGAGGCTGGAAGAAGCTTGTTGTGGAGTCAGACAGGAGGACTATGAAGGAGTGTTTGGGTGTGTTAACTCAGAGGTGTGGAGGAGACGTGCCAGCAGGTGATTAAGCGTAATACCACCAATTTCAGTACAAAATATCCAAACTATAATGCTGAAAAATTACAGCACTTTTCTGTGAAGATGAACATGTGACACGATTTCACAAGATATCACAGACTCCATTAATCTAGTTTTTGTTTGTCTTTTTTTCTTTTTGCTAAAGTGAAAGAAAACAAAACAAAACTAATGTAATTTATTTACATTTAGACATTTAGCAGACGCTTTTATCCAAAGCGACTTACAAACGAGGACAATAGAAGCCATCAAAATCAACAAAAGAGCAATGATATACAAGTGCTATAACAAGTCTGAGTTAGCTTAACGCAGTACACGTAGCAAGGTTTTTTTTTTATTATCATATAATAAATAAAAAGAAAACGGATAGAATAGAAAAAGAATAGAGCAAGCTAGTGTTAGAGGCATTTTTTGCTTTTGTTAATTGTATAATAAATAAAAAGGAAAACAAAGATAGAATACAAAAAGATTAGAGAAGCAAGTGTTCGTTTTTTTTAAGAAAACAAGCAGTAAATAAATAGAGTGCAAGTCTAAAAGGGGCAAGTTTATTTTTATTTTTATAAAGAATAGAATTAGAATAGAGAGCGCTAGAGTTAGAGGCTCAAATAAAGATGGAAGAGATTTGTTTGTAGCCGATTCCTGAAGATGGACTCAGCTGCTTGGATTGAGTTGGGCAGGTCATTCCACCAGGAGGGAACAGTTAATGTAAAAGTCTGTGAAAGTGATTTTGTGCTTCTTTGGGATGGCACAATAAAGCGCCGTTTACTTGTAGAACGCAAGCTTCTAGAGGGCACATAACTCTGATGAAATGAATTTAGTTAAAGGGGTGCAGAGCCAGTGGTGGTTTTGTAGGCAAACATCAATGCCTTGAATTTTATGCGAGCAGCTAATTTTGAATTCTCTTAATCTCACAAACAACCATGAGTGTGTAATTTGTCAATTTTATTTGTTTACAGCAATTAGCAACCAGTAGCATTTTAGTATTATTGAGATACAGTTATAGTTTTGAACCATTTTTTAAAAGTATTTTCTGTTTTCATTTTTGGTTACACTTTATTTCGATAGTCCACTTTAGACATTCTACTAACTATAAGTAACTTTGTAACTACATGTCAACTACATGTCAACTAATTCTCATTAATTTGCATCTACACGTCTACTAACTCTCAGAGTAGACTGTTCGGGTAGGTTTAGGGTTAGTAGAATAAGTTGACAGAGAAAGTGTTAGAAGATATTAAGCAAACAGTCTACTAATACTCTACTAACTGCTAGTTGACATGTAGTTGCAAAGTTATTTACTGTTAATAGAATGTCTAAAGTGGACTATCGAAATAAAGTGTTACCTCATTTTTATATTTTGTAAATGCAATTTTTTTTTCATTTTAGTATTTTTTTTAAATGTATGTCTATATAGTTTTTATGAATTTTTATTTCAGTTGTAGTTTTAGTCATTTTAGTACATCAAGTTGAATTCAATTGTTGAATTTTAATTGAATGCCTTGGCGACTAGCTGTTCATTTTTACAGTTAAAAAAAGTGAATTTTATATACAGTTAAAGTTGAATTTATTTTATATTTATTTAAATGTATATTTATATTAACATTTATTTTAATATTAACATATATTTTATGGTTTTAATTTTAGTTTCAATTTAGCAACCTCAGAACAATAATATTTTCCTCTGTGTGGTTATTTAAAAAAATAATGTTTATTTATTTGTTTTTTATTGGCATTTATGGTTCCTTTCCATGTGAAAAATGGTCTTCATGCTAAAAAGTGGTTCTGTTAAAAACTTATCATTGAAAGGTTCTTTGAGGAAACGAAAACGGTTCTTCTATGGCTGCAAAAACCCTTAATTTTTTTAGAAGCATAACAAAAGTTCTTGAAGTTATCCTGCATTATTATTTTTTGTCTTTATTTCAGCAACATTAAGGAAGAATTGGGTCCCTGAGTTTTTCTGTAATGATGATGCCGGCATCGGCGTCTCTGAAGCTGAGCTGCTGCTTCAAGTGAGTGATGTTCAAAATACAAAT
>NW_015513525.1:6140-7121 GCF_001515645.1 Sinocyclocheilus grahami | reverse complement strand
TCAATTTTGAAAAATTGACACTTAAGACTGGTTTTGTGCTCCAGGTTGACATATATATCCTAATTTTATAACTCTCATTATCTCACATGATCCTATAAATTGACTTTCGATCGTTCTACTACAAGTATCTGTGTCCTTTATGTATTGCAGCACTACTGGGATTCTCATTTAACCCAACATGTCACAGTTCAGCACTCTTTCAGTGCGTGAGAGGAAGAAGCAGGCAGCTGCTCTTTGCCATGAGGTCCATGGTGCCAACGGTATAACCTTCTGCCAAAACCTGCTCTCACATCAGCACTGAATGATTGCAGAGAGAACCGCCAGCGTTTAGAACGTGGTTCAGGGCCACAGCCTCGTTCTAGCCATAAATAATCTGGCGTGGATGTTCGTCTGCCTGCAGCGGTGGATTCACTCTGTTATTGTCACAGGCTATTTCTGCAGAGGCTAAAGGACAGCTGTGCTGGAGCCGAAATGAGAACAGAATAAAGATCATGGAGAACAAGAGAGCTTCTCCTGTTTAAACAAGCACTGAACCTTGAACCTTTTTAGATTAAGTACAATGCTTTAAACGCTTTAAGTAACAATTTATATTGAGACATCATTCAGTAAACATTAATGATGCCAAAAATGAATGCTTTCTATTCTAAATATCAAGTTACGTTTGGAATCTGGTTTTGGAAATGTACAGAATAACGTCATGGGCATAGCTGAAAAGCTCCTGCAGCAATAACGTGACATACACCCTTTAATAAAACATTCATAACCATCATATTTAACCTTTTAATAATGAATTCACCAGTTTCTATTAAGATTGAATGATTTGTCATGTGACCTTTCATAGAATGTGTGTCTAACACAGGAATCCAGACTATAACCTTTTGTACTTTTGGTTTCTTTATGCCATGATATATGATATGTTGTGTGAATAAATTAAATGACTGTATGTGTTCAAATATGAATCATATGAAGCATCAGTAAAAG
>NW_015513525.1:4573-5128 GCF_001515645.1 Sinocyclocheilus grahami | reverse complement strand
GTGATAAAGGCTCAGATATCTGATTTGATGTTGAACTTGACACTTAACCACTGACGCTGAGCCTAGTAAGACTAAACTGTTAAATAATTGTGATTTGCTCGTTTGAACTACTGTACGTGTGGTTTCTTTGTAAAGCAAGCATGTGCTCAGCTGAATGAATGAATGGCAGCCACACATGGATGATAGCACATGCCACGTGCCTGTGTCCTTCTGAATGTTCCTTCTTTAGGGTCCTACGTCATTTATCACTGTTCAAGTGTGTGTCTCTCTCTCTCTCTCTCTGTGTGTGTGTATACCTGCACATTATATGGGGTCCAAATGTCCCCACAAGGATAGTAATAGCAGTAAATTTTGACCTTGTGGGGACATTTTTGGTCCTCATGAGGAAAGCAGCTTATAAATCATACAGAATGAAGTTTTTTGAGAATGTAAAAATGGCTGTAGTTTTGTGTGAGGAGTAGGTTTAAGGTAAGGGGATAGAAAATACAGTAGAAAAACCATTACGCCTATGGAATGAACCCATCAAACATGTGTGTGTGTGTGTGTGTGTGTGTG
>NW_015513525.1:2143-3032 GCF_001515645.1 Sinocyclocheilus grahami | reverse complement strand
ACATGCAACATGTGTAACAAGGACACCTTAAAATAAAGTGTTACCGAAAACTGCTACTGCAATTGTTAATATATTTCACAAGTAATTACAAAGAAACATCAAGTAACAGTGAATTAAACTAGACATTTTGGTTTGAAACGGAAATGGTATATTCTTGTAAAACATTCTCCAATAATTGTACTATAGATAAAATGACAGTATGGTAACAAGAACAAGAATTAGCTAATTTTATTTCAAAACGGCTTCATTTGATCAATTTGAATAACATGGTTTATATGAGTTATTAATGGATGTCAGTGGCAGATGATTGCAGTGCTCTTGCTTGTTATCCACACTCACTAGCTTGTAAGATGCTTGCAAAGCCTTGTATCATGTGTGAAAGAGCAAGTGCAATGGATTCAGAGAGATTGAACAGTGACAGCACATGCCATCTCCAACTCTCTATTTCTAGCTATTTCTAGAATCACTCTGAGTGACTTTAAAGGGTTAAAAGAACAGAGTGCATGCTGCTTTTGCTTTGTAACAGACTTCAAGACCATATTGCACTACTACATCCAAGATGAAACCGGATTTTAAATTTTTTTAGGTTTTATTGAAGTGCAGCATGGTGAAGTTAATTTTGTTTCAGTTCAGTTTTAATAAGCTTGAATCTATTTAGTTCTATTCCTTATGGCAATGCCTTTTAATTTATATGGTGTAAGGTATTCTTTACAGAGGGCTGCACTATATCCAGAACTTCAGATCATCAAATTCGAACATGAAATATATGCAGTAAACTGTTGTTTTTTGCAGGATATGGAGGTCCATTGATTAACATTCCTCCGGAGAGGTTCAATGCCACAGCTGTGCCAAAATCCTACCACTCCCCCTGGGAAGAGGTCATCAACAA
>NW_015513525.1:0-543 GCF_001515645.1 Sinocyclocheilus grahami | reverse complement strand
AAAGTTCCAGCAGCAGAACAGAAACAAATACAGATGCGTCTCTGATTCTTAGGGTGGCCACACCATATGGTGGTTTCGACAAAACCCCACGAGGGATCACCTTTAAGCTTCCGGAGGTGGACTTGAATGCTCCTCGATACCCCGAGCTCCAGGATCCTGCAGCCAAAAGACCCATTTTCAACAGGACGGCCCAGGGCTGGATCTCCAACGGCACGCCTCTCATTTTACCCTCCGTCTCTCTGGAGCCTTTTGAGATCCCTGAGTCTGACGATCTGTAACACCGATTCAAGCCCTTCTTCTTACCCAATCCTGATGAGCCTGAGTGTGGTGTAGGGTGTGTAGGGTGTGTGTGTAGACGTGTAAAAGCACATATAATTTCTATAATGAATGCCTCAGAACTGAAGAGTATTTAACAGAACATGTTTATGTGAGGCAGCATTGGGTTAAAATCCACATAGCATTGTACATGTGATTATATATAGCGTATATCGCTAACTCTAACCACAAATTCTGAATAATACAGTGTTGATTACCATCAAAAAG
>NW_015513524.1:6527-7122 GCF_001515645.1 Sinocyclocheilus grahami | reverse complement strand
TGTAGCATTTTTACAGTCTTTTACCATTAAATTCACGGTCATTTTGAACTAGCGTTGTAACCATCTATCTATTCAGATTTACAATACTATGTGTGATTCCCACTTTCGTTCTCTTAGTGTGAACAGCCTTGCGCCTTAATTAACATGTTGATTTGCATTGAGCTGCAGTATCCAGCATCTATAAATACACAAGGGGTAAGAGAACAGCATTGTATCAGGTATTTAAATGAGATGTTTTATTAAAGACTAGATCTTCAATCGCCACCAATCGCAGGTCTGGGAAACGCGGCTCAGTTCTGCCAGTTTTAGGTATGGGGTGAGAGAATAGAGCAAAGATAATGCTATTCCACATTCAGCCACTTCTAGCAGAGGCCGCAGAATGGATCAAAGGCTTCAGTGCAAGCGACTGGAGTAGAGGTGGACCTCAGATTCAACTACAGAGTAGTCTAACAAAGGGGCTGCAGGCTCTGTGCTCCTCTGTTAATTACCAAAATGAAAGACCAAGTGTTGCATGGAAAAGGCTAGTGAGTGACAAACTGTATGTGACCTGCAATAACAGTGTATCATGAGGTGAAGTTGAGGCCATAGAAGAATC
>NW_015513524.1:0-3163 GCF_001515645.1 Sinocyclocheilus grahami | reverse complement strand
GCTTTCCTCTGCCAACACATGCCACTCGAAGGTCTGTTGAGATGGAAGTGCAGATGAGGTGCCAAGACTTCACATCTAGGGACCTATTAAGGAAATGTCACTTTACACAATATTTCTCAATGGGAAAGTGTATCTTTGGATGAATAAACAACCTTCTTTATGCACATCTCTGTGTATGAGGCTAATAAACTATCAGACACCATTGTGCCACATCCTCTAATTCTCTTTTTTTGTACAATAATATTACTATAATTGGTGTAATTTGGACTGGATTGAACATTGGATTACGTCACAATTTTTGCGTCCACAAATTGAAAACACACTTGCAAATACAATTTGCAATTCCTTTTGAACATAGTCCAGAAAATACTTCCGAAAGATAACGTTTTTGAAAAAGAGATATTACAAAAAAACATTCAAGACGTAATGATAATATAAAAAAGAAGACAAAGATAGTTACGCATTAGAACAGTGCCATCTGTTGGTTTGTTTAATAAAATTCATGAGGCACAGGACAGATTATACAGTATTCTCAGACCCGACCAACCTGGTAACCTTTAGGAAACTTGAAATAAAAGTTAAATAAACTAATAGAATTAAAATGCTCTTTAAAAAAATTATTAATTAAATAAATTACAAACGGCATGAATTTTAAGATTAAAAAAGTATAATTTCATGGTTTTTATGGATGTTCCCAATTTTGACGTTTCAGATATTGTGCCACTAATAAGCACTTTTCAAATTTAAAGTAAAAATAAATGTTTATAACTTAGATCTTATGATGAAATAGTTCTTATCACTTTGATTGCTTTTATACCTTATTTGATTTGCCATTGCTGTGCAGCTGTCACATAGTTAATGAAGTGCCAAAAAGTCAATAAAGTGCTTTTATTAAAGTACAAAATTTTTTTTGTGTGTGTCAAATATACATCACAGTTTACAGATGCCTTCAGGATTTCGTCAACATGCTCAAACAGGATACTTTCTCTTGCATTTTGCAGCATGACAATTAACCGACAATCAAACCAACACTAACCCTGATCCGGTAAAGACCATTAAAAATTTTGGCAATTATTTCAAGTTAAGACTTATACCCAAATACTAAAACTTAAATTGGGTTTTAAATAAAGAATGAAACTGAATTCTGTCTCCAGGAATAATGAAATGTGGACAATCGTAGCCAGAACATTTGATTTTCTCTACACTGTTATTTAAATGCTGCATAACAATAAATACAGGAAACTAAAATCAATGTCCTGTTAATAAAACAACTCTATTATAAATGCAAGATTGTGGCTGCCACTATCCTCAGAGCCTGGTTCACTACAGGAAGAGTAAAGCAATATAAATGTCTATTTAAGGTGACAGAAGATAATGGTTTAAATCGGTACAAGCACACACTGCTTTATACAAAAAGTAGTGAGAGATACTGCAAGCTGTAAGTCAATACTCAGACGTCTTTTGAGCCTCACAAGGCTTTACAGAAAGAAATCAACAAAAGAACATTCAAGACATCAAGAAGAAAAAAAAATACATTGACAAAATAAATATCACTGTCAGCTACAACAGGAAGGAACAGCAAAAAATTCCTAAACAGAGCAGGGCAGGTTCTTCCACATTTACCACATTGGAACCTCAGTCAGCAAACAATGCTTTCCAACCACATACATTCCCACAGACAGCCATCATCTGAAACAAACAAAAAAAGCTGGTTTTCTTGTCACACATTCCCCTAGTCCTTTAGTGTAGCATGAGGTTTGGTTGGAGCCAGAAAAGTGACCCAGTACTGCCACATTCATGCTTAGCATTACAACATAATCACGACAATCTGAGCGGTTTTATTGTATCGTTTTACAAATTAGGCAGACTAAAAGCTTGAGGTGTATTGGCTTACATCGGACAGCCCCTTTCAAAAATATTCCAGTCTGTATGAGTGCCTCTTACTCCGGTGAGGCACGGCGGTGTGATTTATTGCCTTTAAAGTAGAGATGCTTCAGTCAGAAATTGTCTAATGACAAAAGCACACAGGCTGAAAATGGTACTGTCCAACTGCTTTGTGTAAAACATTCATTTCTTTCACTTTTCTTGGCTGTGTATAAAATGGTTTTAAAGGAACCGACAACTGGTGAATATCAGTTGAACCCTGAGTACAATATTAATATAAACCTAAAGCTAATGTTAATGCAAAACAACCTCCTTTTCTGTCAAGAAAAACAATACAACTTTATCTAATCATTACTGTCAAGACGTACAAACTCACAGGTCCATGTTTGGACTGTCAAAGACATCACAACCTTTCTATCACATAATCTTAAAAAAGCAGCACTGGATTTCTTGTAAAATGCATGCATGATCACCTCTGTGAAGGAGGAAAAGAACGTGGGAAAATGCAGTAAAATGTATGACTGAGCATGAAATAAATGTTTGCTTATTTTTTTTTAAGGATAAGGAAGCAGAACCTTTCAGATGTTGGCTCCAAAATGAATATGTAAATATGTGTAGTCGTATGTCAGTGGCAATAGAGAACTGCATGAATCTGAAGAAGGGTATAAATAAAAATGTTAATGGTTATGGCAATAACAGGATCTCCCTTTGTCTATCCTTCCCTCATCTTACTCGGTCACTTTTCTGTTAAGGAGAGTTGTAAAATCTTCTGTAATTCCTCTTCTTCTTCCTTCTTTTTCTTTTCCTCCTCCTCCTGTGCCCGGGCCGAGATCTCCATAGCCAATCGCAGATCAGTGTCGGGGCTGGAGGCGGAGCCAGAGCTTGAGGGTGTGGTGTCACTAAGGTCTACTAAAACTCCTTCAGACCCAGATCTGTGGTAATGTGACAGAATGAGACTAGTTAAGAAAATGTACACAAGAACTTACTGAGAGCATTTTGAAAGATCACCCTACCCATACTTTTCTTCTGCTCAAAAGTTTGGGGTCGGTGAGATTTTTTCAAAATGTTTTTGAAAGAAGTCTCATATGCTCACCAGGTTTGCATATATTTGATTAAAAATACAAAATACAAATAAAAGAAACAACAGTAATATTGTGAAATATTATTAAAATGTAAAACACGTGTTTTCTGTTATAATACATTTTAAAATGCAATCTGGTCCTGTGCTGGCAAGGCTGAGTTTTCAGCAGCCATTACTCCAGTCTTCAGTGTCACATGA
>NW_015513523.1:6187-7122 GCF_001515645.1 Sinocyclocheilus grahami | reverse complement strand
AGTGCATTACAATAGTCCAGTCTAGAGGTCATGAATGCATGACCTTTTGTCTGTTTTCTTTTTGTTTTGTCATTTTTGTTTGTTTTGTCTTGTTTTTTTGTGTTGTGTTTTTGTTTTGCCATGTTTTTTGTGTTTTGTCTGGTTTTTTTCTTTTTGTTTTGTCATTTTTGTTTGTTTTGTCTGGTTTTTTTGTGTTGTGTTTTTGTTTTGCCATGTTTTTTGTTGAGGTTTTTGTTTTGTTTTTTGTTGTGTTTTTTTTTCTTTTGTTGTGTTTTTCGTTTTGTTTTTTGTTGTCATTTTTGTTTGTAATGTTTTTTTGTTGTTTTGTTTTGTCATGCTTTGTTTTTTTAAATCTTGTGTTTTGTTTGTTTTTTGTTTAGTTTAGTTTAAAAGACTGTGAAGAGGAAACGATGTTTTGAGAAGAGTCGATTCAGTGCTTCAAATGAAAATCTAATCGCTCAATATTACAATGTTTGCAAAGTCTGAATAAGCAGTTTTGTTGTTTTATGTTGTCTATAATTTGAGGCATGCTTTGCATCAGTAGTGCAACTATGGTGCAAAACAAGCTGTCCAGCAGCTTCTGGGTGTTTAGGAAACATGTTGGGAAGCAAAATATTTTTTCCAGTGGTTTGGCGTTGCTAAACGTACATATTTCACCTTTAATGATGTAAGTGACCGTGACCCTGTGCACATCATCTCTCACACTCATTAAGCTGTGCTGTTGTGTGGAGTGTCGAGTGGTTTATTACTCTATCGCAGGGGCTGATCGCTGTGGCCCGGCGGCGCTGAGAGCACTCTTTCATCTCTTTAGGACGTGCTGCTGTAATAAGCTCTCAGAGTGGCCTTTTATCAGATGCCGTGGATCAGGCCGGCTCTCAGCTCTGCTTTGAGTGTAACACAGAGCCAAACAAAGAAGAGAAAACAGTGTTTACCTC
>NW_015513523.1:4322-4939 GCF_001515645.1 Sinocyclocheilus grahami | reverse complement strand
CTAACACCCACAAAAAAAAAAAGTTAAAAAAGCCAAATCTGAAATGAATAATTGGTGTGTTGTGGAGCGCTTCTGGGAAATCTAAAAGTAAAATGCACAGCTTGAATAATTTATTTGTTTATTACGAAACCGCAATGGTGGAATAGCTTCATGCAGGTGGAATTAGTTTTACCCCGGTCAAATGGTGTGTGTGTGTGTGTGTGTGTGTGTGTGTTTAGTACACACACCAAAATCCCTCTTTCATTCTGCGTCTGGAAAAACTGCTGTGCGGTTCTGCGTGAAGTTGCTGACGCACCAAATATGGCCGAACAAAGGAAGTTTGTTTATTCTTCTTCCTAAAAATGTGAGCCGTTCTCAGTGCTTGAGTAGGGTTACACAAAGGCTCCTGCACTTGAGGAGACAGCTAAAGCTATCAATTCCAAACTGTATGACTTTTCTTTTTCTTTGAATGGGAAAGAGTGAGCAGCACATTCTTCTAAATTTCTCCTTTTGTTCTCCATGGAAGAAAGACAGTGAGTAAATGATGACAGTATGATGCTTTCCAGTTGGACGTGTAATCTTGTACTCAAGTGTGAGAAACTTAAGCGTGGAGGAGAGAGAGCATGAGACCCACAGGC
>NW_015513523.1:2100-2731 GCF_001515645.1 Sinocyclocheilus grahami | reverse complement strand
AAAAAAATACCCTCTCTCCTTTTTCATAAAGTTCACAAATCCACATGACTTGATGGAAGTGTCTTCCCCAAATGTTATTTTTGGAGATATGTATGGCAATCCTAGTTCATTTACATGCAATCAAAATATGAAGTCACTGTATTCATATACTGACTTTTGACCTCTTTAAGAAAGTTTGACTTAAAGTACCGTATTTGCGGCACATTGGGGGTTAATTGCCTAGCCAAGTGCTTCAAACATCCAGTCAACCATCAGTCCTGAATATGACAATACACTGCAAAAAATCACTTTCTTTAACAGTATTTGTCATTTTCCAGTAAAAGTTTTATGTATGTTATAAAAGTTTATGATTATTATTATGATTAATAATAATTCTACTGCATTATCATGTTTTGGCTTATGCTTAAAGATTGATGTATGGTTTTGTTTTGTTAGTTTTTTTTACTTGACAATAAGACAGTTAGTATTGTAAGGAAACATTTTTTTACCTGAAGATCCTTAAAACAGGATATGTTTACATACAGTAAAGAAAAAAGCGGGCGGGGGATCTTTTTTTTTTTTTCACATGTCTTTATAAATTTACTTTTTAACTTTTACATTTAATTATCTTTTTTTACATTGCTTTTTTTTT
>NW_015513523.1:0-988 GCF_001515645.1 Sinocyclocheilus grahami | reverse complement strand
GCCTTTATGAGCACAGGACTCTCGGTGGAATCAATAAGGATGTATCTACCACTGGTCAATGTGGTTCACAACAATCTGACCCTCTGTCACACGTATTTAATCACTTATAGGAATAGATGTGCAGGACTCAATACTGGACTCAATATAATAAACCAACTAAATGTTATTAGATGATAATACCATGCTATTGAATTATTACTATATTTATATACCATGGCATTTACATGGTAGTCAAGAATGTACTATGTACATACTGTATAGTAACATTCAGTTCACTTTCCCTTTTTTACTTGAATCTATATATACTACTAAGAACCATATATCACTCAAGACAGTTTGAAAATAAGAAACCTTTATTCTTTTAAAGGGCATTTCACTGTTTTTTACAACCGGCAGATCCTGAGACTATGGCATCTAAAAGCAGAGCTATACAGAAATGTGTGTAAATGTGTTTTCATAAACATAGTTATTGCGAATCAGCTATATAGGAGCGTTAATTAAAGTTTAATAGCCTGTTTTGAACAGTGTAACACTGTATCCTCTGACACCAGAGAAAAGCTAATTTAACCTTAAAGGTGGATGTAAAATAAAATGGCAATCTTCACAGTCATACAGTTTTCACAGGTAGGAGCATCCATCGACTAGGAACACCAGCTTAATGAAAATTCAGTCATCACTCACCCTCATACCACTCTAAACCCATATGTCTTTCTTCAGTGGAACACAAAAGGAAATATTTAACCGAATGTTCATGCTTCTCATGTCCATACAATGAAAGTGAATGGGGACAGAGGCAGTTGAACTCTCAAATCTCTTTAGAACTCCTGCATATGTAAAACAGAACTATGCCAGTAAACCTCTCTTCCCTGGCCTCAAGAGGCTTGCTAGTTTTTAGTGTCCTTGTTAGTGCACCCACCATCCATGCCATTTGACACTGGTTCCAATAACACTCGGACCGGTTCAAGTAGGACCAGTTTTATTGGTGCCA
>NW_015513522.1:6788-7132 GCF_001515645.1 Sinocyclocheilus grahami | reverse complement strand
AAAAAAAGCTATCATATTTCTTTACAAAACACATATTGCAAACTATTCATGTATACCCAAATATAAAAAAAAATAGTCCAATCACTTGGAATTTAGCTATTAAATAGTATTATTTTGTTAAGTAGTTTTTTTTTTTTTTTTTTTAAGAAATTATGCTGATAGTTAAAACAAAAGCATATACTATCCATTAAAAACTTGTCCCATTCTTGGAGAAAATACATTAGATTATTACTTCTGTTGTGGTCTGTTAATTTATTGTGATGCAAAATCTACCTTGATGTTTCATTTATGTTCTAAATTCCGGAGGGTGAACAAAGGCCTCCTGTAGCGAATCGATGCGTTTT
>NW_015513522.1:6485-6778 GCF_001515645.1 Sinocyclocheilus grahami | reverse complement strand
TTTTTTTGTGTTCTACAGAAGGACAATAAGACAGATAGGAGTTGGAGTGACATGAGGGCGAGTAAATAATGAAAGATTTGTCATTTTCGGCTGAAATATACCTTTAAGCACTGTTTTTGTAAACAAACAGGCAAGTTGTTGATGGCTCAATCAATGCCCTCTAATTAACCATTGATTGGTCTGCAATTTAGCACAGAAGTGAAAGCTTTTGGCTTGTTCACATGTGCACACGCTGCAGCTCTTTCCAGAACTCTCCAATGCCATTTGAGAGTGCTCCCTCTGCCAGTCTCTGG
>NW_015513522.1:5772-6356 GCF_001515645.1 Sinocyclocheilus grahami | reverse complement strand
CAATGCCATTTGAGAGTGCTCCCTCTGCCAGTCTCTGGCACTCACGTGGGGTAAAGCCCACCAGGGCCGTACCCTTGATGGCCACACCATGGTGTCTAGCCAGTTCTGCTACTCGTGCTGTGATTAGTGAGGCTGGAGCATGGCAGAAGTTTTGCCCTCCAATGGTAAAGCTTGGCCATTTTTCCTCACCATAAGATAAAGACGGAGGACCACCTTGAAAACTCTCTACATTACAAGCGATCTCCACAGCACCTGCATGTGGTAGAGCCATGACCTGAACTCCAGGGATACCGCTAGGACTGGATTCACGGATTGCTGAAGCCACAATTCGTCCCACGGCCAGATCCTGGGTATCGATGGTCACGTTACAATTCATGACATAGGGGCTGGCTCCAACACCTGCAGATTAGATAACTGTTATTTGTTTTATTTGAGGGTTCAAATAGTAATTCAAATAATTGAAACACTCTCTTAAAGGGATAGCTCACTCAAAAATGTCATCATTTACAACCCTCATGTCGTGCCAAAACCAAAAAACCCCAATAAGGTCAAAAAGGCCTGAATTAAACCTGTTAATAAAAAAA
>NW_015513522.1:3224-4964 GCF_001515645.1 Sinocyclocheilus grahami | reverse complement strand
TTGGGTGAACTAACCCTTTAAAAAAAAGTTACCTGTAACACCATATTTCCTTGTGGGCTGTGGTCCTACATCTGGCTGGATGGTTGACATATCCAAGACCTTTTTGAACCAGCCAATCTCCTTTCTCCTCTTAGCCAGACCTCGACGCTGAGGAGAATCAGCCCAGCCAAACAAAAAGACACTGGTACCTGTGACTCGTTCCGTTAGAGCCGTGGCTAATGCTACACAAAGAAAGAAAACAGCAGTGCTTAAACTTTAAGGTACATATAATAAAAATTACTTGACATATTCACACTGACACGAATCTAAATTCTAAAAATAATAATAATGGGTCCCTATCAATAATGCAATGTTGACCCCAAAATAACTAATGATGTTTGTGCTGTTTTTTTCTATTTTATGTATACTTTAAAACTACATTGTAACTGTTTTTATACTTTGCAACCTGGAGATGCATTTAAATGTCTTGTTTGCATGCATGGCCACATACCCTGGGCCAATTTTCCACAATCCTCAAGGCCCACCTCCTCCCCCAGTGGATAGAGAGGCACCAGATCCACTGCACCCATGCATGGGTGGATGCCCTCATGGACATTCATGTCAATCAGAGAGCATGCGCGCTCACAAGCCGACAGTACAGCCTCCCCTAAAATGGACGACAATAAAGAATGGCCTCTTTTGTACAATTAGCTACAAAGCAATTGTTATCGCAACTGGACATTTATTCAAACGTCTGGAAGGACGAGCAGGCAACTCACTTATTAGGTCAATGCTTGCAACAATAGTGATGACAGAGCGGTTGTAGTCAACATCATTGAAGATGTTTAGCACTGTGATGCCTTCACGCTTTTTTCCTTATGAAGGACAGATCCAGACAGTTTTGACACAACTCAGTGCAATGACATGGAACAAAAATACATTTTGAATTCATCTGAAAGTAATTAAAGGCACATTTTCTTCCGTCTCACCGTGTGTGTCAGTGATGGCTGATCTAGCCACTGTCTCCACCAGGTCTCTTCTCCGAGCTTCTGAGATGTTCAGGAGACATGCAACCAGCCGTCGACCCAGAGCAGAGCAGGACATCCCTCAAGAAAGCAGAAATACTTTACACCTTTACTGGCCCACAGACCCCAACCCAGGGACGCTACATTTTCTGTAACACTTTATAACCTTACTTAACAACATTGACTAATGCTTAACAGATAAAGTGGGGGATTTTTAAATTAGTTGACAGAAATGTCATGAGCATTTAAATTCTATTTGTTTTACTAATCTTCACGACGAAATTAACTTTCATGTTTGAAGTGTTGTGTAAGCTGATAAACGCTGGACAACACTATATTGATCAGTTTCTGTCTAACAGTCCAAAGTTTAGCATGCTCGTAGCTACTACAAAGAGGCAGAATAGATAATTTACAGATATTTTTCCTAACTGACTGACAAACAAACTTCGTACTTATTTTTCATGGACAATATGTTACTTGAAGGCGTTAAACTCCAGAGCAGCTCACATGCTCTTGCTCAGTCCCAGCGGTTTCCGCTAGCGCTAGCAATGAACGAATCGTTGAGTCGAAACTGTTCAATAAATCAGTTGAATCGTTTCACAAAACCGGTCTGAACGGAAAACTATGAATAAATAAAACGCACGCAAACAAATCTGTTATGAATATAATTATATTTTAACGTATCTAACAAAGAGATAATAAAATGAATTTAAGTATAATGTTTGGGTCCAAAGGG
>NW_015513522.1:2426-3125 GCF_001515645.1 Sinocyclocheilus grahami | reverse complement strand
TGAACCGATTCTTTGACGCGAATTGTTCAAAAGAACCGATCGAACCGACAAGAGTCAGGATTCCTGTCAAGATTCCACCTCCTGAAGTTTAAAAAGAATATGACTTTTGGGACAGTATATTAAATATAGTTGTGCCGCATTAATCACTACAGTGTTCTAGTCAAGCAGTCAATCCAAATGCGTTATGTATCGGCGCTGCCGCTGTTGACGAACGCGTCTGGACTCCGCGCATGCGCATCGTTGTCACAGTTTGACGCTCCAGTAAATGCCACTCGGCGGCGTTTGATATCAACAAATTATACGCCATACGTATTTCATTATCCTGAACTATTTTACGCTTCAAGTTTAACGGCTGAATGGGCACCGGATTAGTTCGGATCATGCGGCGTTATTCTTTGCTCTGGTTTTGCAGTGATGCTTTCAGTCTTAACGCTGCAGGTCGCGCAGTCGCCGCTACATAATCCTTTTGCTTATGGGAAGTATCCGATCAGTTGTGGCTTGTTTATCGCTAGCTGCTGTAGCGAGGAAGATGACCGCCGCGGCGGGGCTGTGCGGGCCCGGGACCTCTGCTGCTGCGCCCGCGCTGCGCCGCCTGACTTCAGTCCCCGGTTACGATCAAAACCGCCTAAATGATGTTCTGCTCCTAAGACCTGTCACGGAAACACAGAGACGATGCGACAACGAAACAGAGGACCTGCA
>NW_015513522.1:0-1446 GCF_001515645.1 Sinocyclocheilus grahami | reverse complement strand
AGTTTGTTAAACTTGACTATTCATCCCCTTTTCATATGCAACTTTCTCATTCTCATCCACCATGCAGAACTTTCAGCAGGAAATGGCTCTCCAGCCTGATGCTGCCCCATGGCAGTCCTGGAGTCTGGAGCGTGTCACCCTCACCCTGAGCCAACGCTTCCCTGGTTGCCATATCTGGGTCATCCGTGCATCCCGAATGTACCTACACAAGTTCAGCTGCTATCAGAACTTTGTAGAGAGCAACCTATTTGGAGCACCAGAACACACTCCAGACTACGGAGCCGTTCGCCACCTGAGGGCACTCCTGGGTCACAGCATGCAGCGGGCTGGCCTCCCAAACCCTTTACCCCCTCTTAGTGGTACATCCACCCCTGGCCCCCTGCCTGCAGGTTTCACCCTCACCATAGTGGGCTTCAGTAAAGGATGCGTTGTTCTCAATCAGATAGTGTATGAGCTGGCTGGAGTGCGAGCAGATCCAGAACTGAGGCTGTTTCTGGACAGCGTTTCAGATATGTACTGGCTGGATGGAGGACACCCTGGTGGCAGTGAGACGTGGGTGACCGATAAGTGTGCTCTGGGTGAGCTGGCCTCCAGTGGGGTGGCTATCCATGCCCATGTCACTCCATATGAGGTATGCGACCCAATGAGGGCGTGGGTTGGGCGAGAGCACCGCCACTTTATAAAGACTCTGGAGGATCTGGGTGCTTGTCTTAGCCAGAAACTGCACTTTGAGGATGAGCCGGCATCCATCGAGAATCACTTCCGGGTGATTCAGGAATTCTGACTGTTCTTGATCTGTGCTTTCACAAGTCTTAACATGGAATGTATTCTTTTCAGAGCAGACAACTTTGTATTGCACTGATATATCAGTTAGTCAAAAGCTTTGGGTTTCCAGGCTTTGAAAGAATAACTGTATGCTGCCTACAAAACACTCATAAAATCCAAGAGAAGACTGAGCTTAATGACCAACCTTGTAAAAGCTGCCTGACATTAAGCCTTATTCGTTGCCTGTCTAACTACACCAGCTCTGTGATATAGTATGATATTTCTTTTACATTGTCTGTTTGGAATGCAGATATGCTTGTAAAATCATCACCTCCCTTATATTCAAAGGGCTCTCATTTCCCACAGCATAGAAAAAACCAAGAGAAATCTGAAAGTGCTTATTAATAATACATTTAATTTATGTTGTTAAATTAAAAAGCATGGATTTTTGTTCAAGTATGTATCCGTTATTACGTATGGATACTCTTGAATGAAAAAAAAAACGTATATTTTCTTTAGGAGTCCTGCTTAAGCATATAGTCTTACATCAGTGGATTTATCAGATGTTCATGTTCTATATTTGGTGTTTATTTGATTTGATAATCAAATTAAAAAAATCTAAGGATCTTCCATTAGAATCTAATGTACAGAATATATTTTTGGTCAGATGGAAAAAAAAAA
>NW_015513521.1:5470-7133 GCF_001515645.1 Sinocyclocheilus grahami | reverse complement strand
GTGCCCTTGAGCAAGGCACTGGACCCCCAACTGCTCCCCAGGTGCTGCAGCATAAATGGCTGCCCACTGCTCCGGGTGGGTGTGTGTGTTCACTTTGGATGGGATAAATGCAGAGCACTAATTTTGAGTATGGGTCGCCACACGTCACTTCACTTTAATAACTCGTTCTATAGCACTTTTTTTTAAAATTCAAACTACTAGCCAAATCGTCCTGCAGTAAACCTAACGCAAGTTCTTCACAAACTGTTTGGTTTCACCATCTTCCCGTGGTGGAAACAGCTTAGGCCCACACGAGCCTGCGATACAATATGTGTACCGTAGATGCATCCTCTCTCTCTGTTGCTGGATTTATTATTGTTTTTCATTTGTTGCTGGTTGAACTCTCTGGCAGCACGTGGCGGCCCAACATCTTACTTTCCTGTTCATCACTGTAAAGCTGCTTTCAATCAATCTGTACTATATAAAGTGCTTTATAAATAAAGGTGACTTGACTGAAATTGTATTATTACTAAAAACATTCACATGCATTTTGGAGTATATAAGTATTATTATTTCTTTTATATTTTAGGGTCATAATTTGACCATCAGTCCAGGGATGCAAAATAGCCTTCTGGCTAATTCTGGCACATTGTACTAGTATTATTGACCCTGTCAAATAAACCTGAAATAAGAAAACAAATAATAACATTATCACCAACAATAAAAATACTAATAAATAAATGCATGAATGTTTAAATCTGGTGCATTTTTCATAGGTAGTTTAAAACTATATTTAGAAAGGAAAACCGCCGTTTTCTATTTTTTTTTCCAACAAAACACAACATTATTGGTGATTTCATATCATAATTAAAAAAAACGTGATTACATTATACGCTCGCGATTTTATCATGTT
The DNA here is from genome assembly GCF_001515645.1 of Sinocyclocheilus grahami. NCBI lineage: Eukaryota > Metazoa > Chordata > Actinopteri > Cypriniformes > Cyprinidae > Sinocyclocheilus > Sinocyclocheilus grahami. The sequence goes on along the minus strand of NW_015513521.1, from coordinate 6,241 downwards.
TAAGCAAGCATTACACATTTTTTTTTATCACGTTAGTAAATGCAACGTTTATCACATTGTGTGAAGTTACTGGATGGGCTAAATCTGCATTAGCTCTGAGTAGTGTCCTGATCGTACAGCATCTGACCTTCACGAAGAGCTCCACCTCAGGTCTGTCCTCACTCATGCTGGACTCCGGCTTCTGTTCCTGTCGCCTTTTCTCCGAGCTCACCTCCGCTGTGCCCTCAACACTTTCAAATTGTGTGCAACTTTTCCCCTTCGAGCTATGATGAATTTGGCAGTGGGGGGGAAATTTGGAGAAAGTCCAAACGAGTAACTTATAAACTGTATAAACGTCTACTGTTCGCGTTAGGTATCGAAATTAATAACGCCTACAGCAGGATCTCTCTCTCTCTCTCATTTCCTGATTTGAACTTCCTCTAACTTGTAACCATATTATAACTGTTAACTGTTGGAGGTGATGCTACAATAAACGCGCTCAACTTCTTTTGTTCCGTCAGTGCTATTTTTGAACCCGCAATGTCAAACGTTTGCAAACAAATTAGTCAGCTGATCAATATGCATCAAGACACTTGTGTATTGCATATTTTATAAGCACTGCATATTTTAATTAATAGTAAGTAGTTTAAAATAAGTACTTTTCTTTGAGTACATTTTACTTGTCAAAAAGCAATAATTAATTTAACCTAATTTTAATGACTTGTAACTATTTAAAGCAAATGGTATCCCGAATTGGGCACAATAATAACACTTTTGATTAGGTATTTTTTT
>NW_015513521.1:2972-5460 GCF_001515645.1 Sinocyclocheilus grahami | reverse complement strand
TTTTTTTATTATTATATAGGTTTCATATAATATAAACATTCCTTTAAGTGTTTCTGGTTTAAAGGGAAAGTATAATTTTAAGAGCCAACGTAATTCCAACCTAGTGGTAGAAAACTGAAACATGAACATTTAAAAGTTGGATATATTAAAGCTTATCTATATGTATCTATATTTAATATCTAATATTAAATGCAAAACTTAAAATTAATTGTCATTTAATATTATAATTGTATGAATATATTATATTAATTATAAACAATTATAATTAATATAATATACATAGAATAAATAAGTAGCCTCAAAAGTCGGGCAATTTTGTTTTTAAAATTCAAACTGCTTTAATCTGGAGCGTGAGATACGGGGGAGTGGCTTCATTGCATCAGATATATGTGACTTTGCTCACAGCTGATTGATCAGGTTTGGGTTTGCGATCTCTAACCCAGAATAAACCCTGCTCCGAAACAGTGTAGCTGTGTAGCATAAGTTGCCATGGTGACGAAACCTGCTCAAAACCAGCCCATCTTCTTGAGCCCAAAAACTCAGAGTTTGCTCAAACTAAACGCGAACTTACCTTCTGAAGCCTTTGTTTGTTTACATCCCACAGTTTATTTAAAGCTGCAGTCCGTAAGTTTTGCCTCTTTGTTGCCATCTCTGTTTGAAACCTGCAATTGCAGTTATTTGTGGAATTATCTTCCTTGCATGGGTTGTGCGCCGGCATGGCTCCAGCGCGGACGAATCTAATGTTGCTACCAATGGTGATTAAACTTAACAATCGGTTAGCTCATATCACATCAAACCGTGCAAATTATTATTACTGTTATACTTTGTTCTCAAATTGTTAATGTTAACGACATCAGCATTGCATGTAGTGTGTGTATTAGCGTTACATGTTTGTACAATCTAATCTCTAATTGTCATATAATTCGAATTTCATATAAAGAAATTCTTTTAATCCAAAAAGCTAATTATTCTTCCTTCAAACTGGTTCCCTTTAAAATACAAAACTTGTGCAATCCCACATAGGCTTTCTGTAATCAGATGCACGTTTAAAACTGGAATATAATTTAATTTAAGTCACATGTATTTCATAAAAACATAATACTTTCTGGATTACAATCTGCCATCAAAATGATAAATGTAATTATTCCAGCTGCTGTAAGTATAGTAACATAACTTCTTTATGTTTACAGACGTGACGTAATGACGCGGAAGCATGCTCGAATTCCTGCAAATTCCTACCCGTACCACTCAAATTAGAAAACATTATTATAAGATAACCGATGTGAATCAGGCTAAAGTAAGGCGATAGTTTTGAACACTGGCTGGTTATGTACTTGCTCAAATATATGATTTTGGATAATTTTTAACCAACCAAAAAAGTTATGGACTGCAGCTTTAATAAAATATCTTGTTTTATTTGAAATCTGGTGTCTCTGAGAGATTTGTGTGTCTGCCCTGGGACCTGGAGACGGACGGTAGATCTCTCATTCTCTCCCCTTTATTATGGGTACACTCCTCTTCTCCCTGGTTCCTTCCTAGTTCCGCAGCAATGCCTCCTCCGCTGGTTCTGCCCAGCCATACATCTCCTGCATCTCCGCTGGTTTTATTCAGCCCTGAATCTCTATTGTCGGCATCGTTCCCACACAGCCCCTCGGTTCCTCCATCCGTTTGTAGTCCCACCGAACGGTTTGGATCCACCTTGGGCCTTCTGGTCTCCAGCTCTGGTGTGATGATCCACCTCATGCCACCGTCTCTCACCCACTCATCCCTCTGGCTCTGCCTTGGTCAGACACCACCCTGGTTTTCCTGCAGGATTCCAGGCATCTGGCTGCTTCCCAACCCTCCATCGAAGCGCTCAAAACTGGCCGCTTCAAAGGGCTCTTCAGAACGAAGGATTGATTGCTGCTTTTCAAGGGTAAAATGGACTGACACATCACTCCCATGATTCTTTGCACAGGTTTAATTGTGTGACAACAGCACCTTCTTAGGGGAAGTGGCCTAATGGTTAGAGAGTCGGACTCATAACCCAAAGGTTGTGGGTTTGAGTCTCGTACCGGCAGGGATTGTAGGTGGGGGGAGTGAATGTACAGCACTCTCTCCCGTGTGTGTTCACTGCTGTGTGTGTGCACTTTGGATGGGTAAATGCAGAGCACTAATTCCGAGTATGGGTCACCATACTTGGCCACATATCACGTCACTTAATTGACTTGCATTTCAAGGAACATGTTTTGGTCCCTTCATTCCTACAAAGCTCTCATTCTGGATTTACCTACATTAGGTATAGGCCATAGATTAGATTAGGATAGATAGGTAGGTTGGTTGGTTGATAGGTAGGTAGGTTGGTTGATAGGTAGGTAGGTAGGTTGGTTGGTTGGTTGATAGGTTGGTTGGTAGGTAGGTAGGTAGGTTGGTTGATAGGTAGGTAGGTTGGTTGGTTGGTTGGTTGGTTGGTAGGTTGGTTGGTTGGTTGGTTGATAGGTAGGTAGGT
>NW_015513521.1:0-2518 GCF_001515645.1 Sinocyclocheilus grahami | reverse complement strand
GGTAGGTAGGTAGGTAGGTTGGTTGGTTGGTTGGTTGGTAGGTAGGTAGGTAGGTAGGTTGGTTGGTTGGTTGGTTGGTAGGTAGGTAGGTAGGTTGGTTGGTTGGTTGGTTGGTTCATGTCTTTAAGTTTGGGGTAATTTTTATTCATTTTGGTGGCAATTCCGTCCTTGCACAATGTTATTTTACATTGTCTTTGTGACCACACAGATGCAACAGTCTGATCCGAGTCATTCATTTCCTTGCCTGTTGTCACATGACAGCCGTATAGGCCATGTACTGGAAACAGAAATGTGATGTGATATGTAGTGTCCCATACCATTAGGCCACAACTGGCCTATGGTTCTGAAATTATTATAAGGGTGAACATGACATTTTAAGACCTACTTTTTCAAGTTCCCATGAGAAAAATGGCCAACTATAATAATTTATTGGTCCTTAGAATTGGATTTCAGCTAAAAGAAAACTTTAAAACAATATTCAGATTAAAAATGTACTAGTAACTCATATTTGTTTTAAAGTTTAGTTTCTAGTAGGCTCAGTATTCCAATACTGCCTAGTAAGGGTTAGGGTTAGATTGATAATTAACTAATTTAAAATGACTAAACTTATATGTTTTCCTTTTGAGCTCTGTGTGAAACTACCGTATTGGCCCGAATATAAGACGACCCTGATTATAAGATGACCCCCCTTTTTCCAGATGTAGCTTTTGGAAAAAGGCTTTTTAAAAGCCAAATCTTGTTTTTTCTCAGTAAAATACATTTTGTCTTCAATTATTTTCATATTGCATATTTTTCCTATTTACATTTTTGTTTTGAAAGTATGATAAAATGTAACAACAATCACATAACAAAAAAATACACTTACATACACTATATACAAAAAAAACAAAAAAAAAAACAGGTAGGCCATCTAAATTAGGACATTTAGGCTATCCATCTAATAGTAGCCCACCAAAATCTTATTAACAGTAGAAGTTAAATCTTACCGTAGTCTTCAAATCTGGGTACTGTCTTACGTTTTAAAATCACAAAGAGAGTTTGGTCCCATCAGGCTAACCTGACAGTCACGACTCATGCAGCTGTAAGCTTTTCTTTCTCTTTTGTTTTTACTCGCGATCTTTACAACACGCATTACATTACGTATTTCATGGCACACTCGTTTTATGCGTATTTGGCGCCACCTATTGTTGCTGGTGTATTATTGACATGTCAAAGTCTAGACCCTTAATGTAAGACGACCGCGTTTTTTCAGATGTATTTCCAAGAAAAAAACATTGTCTTATATTCGGGTCAATACGGTATATAAATAATTAAATTCAGTTGATTCCTTTGCATAGTCATATATTTTCTTTCTGCTGCCTTAAACTTTTGCTGCAGCAGAAATGTTTATTCCTGCCTTGTAAATGCATTTAAACGTATTTTTAATAACAACATCTTAATCTTAATCAACATCTTAATCTTCAGCAGAAAAGTGAATTGCGCTGACTCTCGCGAGAAGTGAATCCAGCTGACGCTTTGCTGATGTTCTCCACGCTCCGTGTGATTGGCTGTTTGTTACACGTGTCACACTTTCAAGTGCACGTGCTCCAGAGTTAAACACAAACTCTCCCCTTGTCCAAATACCCACACTTGCGGTCTTGGCCACTTGAGAGCGCGTGTGTGCGACAGGAAGTAAGCGTGAAAGACTGTCCCAGGTCTTCAAAATGCCAAAGTGCAGTGCGCTTAATGGATACTAAATCCACACTATCTCGAATACCGCTCCAGAGCGCTATTCAAGGCTAAGGGTATTCCATCATGCATCATGCTCTGGAAATAAATCGTGAGACTTTTTGCCGAGATCTCGCGAGAGGTCACGGAAACCTATCCAATGTAAGTTAAATATTAATATAATAATTAGATATTACAAATAATTTGGTAGAAAAACAGTGTTTTTACTTTTATTGGTGCAAAGATGAGTTGTGGTGATATTTATTTTGTACAACATTTGCAACTGATTTTTATCACTTAATTAGAAGCACCACAAATGAAAATGATGTCATGTTATAGGGACTACTGAACAGACTTTAGAAGTTGATTTTAAAATGCAAAGTATTTCCAATTAAAATTAAAATAAAGCTGTTTAAACACTTGCATTTTTACAACATTATAAGTGTGTCCCATCAGGTAGCCTAATGAAAAGTTCGACACACACTTGTGGTCTTCACACCCACTTGAAGACTTCGGCCAAATACAGGAAATACGTCATAATCAAGTGGTCAAGTGCAAAGACTGCAAGTGTGGGTATTTGTACAAAGCCTCTGAGTTGACAGAGAACGTTTATATTAGTGATGGAAATTTTTATTCATTCAAGAGATTTGTTCGTTTTCAGTTCGTTCACCAAAGTGATTCGTTCACTGATTCGTTCAGTGACCATTTCTTCATATTACATAAATACGCCAGCAGGTGGCGAAAAGGAGTGTCTCATGTGTTGTGTTTTAAGTCAACGAACGTATTCACTTGTTACAAAAACTGATTTGGC
>NW_015513520.1:6618-7124 GCF_001515645.1 Sinocyclocheilus grahami | reverse complement strand
ATTTGGCTAAAAAAGGTTTGCAACCATGGAAAATGTGAGGTAGATCAACAATACAATTTATTAAAACAAACACTTTAGTACAGCAAAGTATAGGATTCGATAATATGAAAAAGAGTTTTTGGTTCTTTGCTTAACTTTTTCCAAAGTGTGGTTGTGAATCATTATCTGTAATGACTTTGAAACTATAAACAAAACAGGCATTGCAATCTTGTTTATCTGTACTGCACACTTTACTGATGGGTTCAGTCAATTGCTTCAATTTATTCCTCAAATTGCTTTTGGGTGCTCTTGGTCAACTTATTGAGCAACACTGCAAATTTGCTTCAAAACATGAACAAAAGCCTAGATTAAATCTGTTCATCATACAAAGCAATTATGTTGTATTGCATCATTAGTTTCATATAGATTACCTTCAGAATGTCTTTCTGTACTTTCATGAACGTTTTGGTTGTGTGGACTTTCAATGACAAAAATGATGAGGGAATATTGAAAATATCTTTCTTTGT
>NW_015513520.1:5687-6113 GCF_001515645.1 Sinocyclocheilus grahami | reverse complement strand
TGTTATTCTGGTTTATTTCAACATCTTTGAATCTTTATGTTGTTTTTGGGCTCATTTTAATCATTATCATCTGCTGTAACTAAAGAGATACCATTGTCATCAATAAGTAAACGCTTATTACTAATTGCTTATTACTACTAAGTGAGCTATCTAGCAGACACACTGTTAAAACCCACTGCCTGTGATTCTCACATTTAATATCTAATATGATTTCATATTAAACATTTGTAACTGCCCCGTCTGCAACACATTTTATGAGCATTTCATAATACTTCATCATACTTAACAACAACATAAATTTGCGACTTTCAGCTTATTCATGTCAAAATTGATTGAATGATTTAAACTTACCGTTTAAAATGTTGCAGCCTGACCTCATACATTTGGCTAAAAAAGGTTTGCAACCATGGAAAATGTGAGGTAGAT
>NW_015513520.1:4749-5364 GCF_001515645.1 Sinocyclocheilus grahami | reverse complement strand
TGTTCTGAAGATGAACTAAATGACACAATTAGAGAATTTCCATTTCTCAGTGAACTATCCCTTTCACAAAGCATGTTCCGTGGCAATGGCTGAATACTTGTGATCGGATTACCTGCGAGGAATGTTAATAGCTGTAAACTGGGCTCATCGTTTCATTGAGATCTAGGAGAGTGAAATCAGTAAAGAGCCTCTGAGCGTTGGGAGGGGAAGTTAAAGTGCCATAGGTCTGATGATTACAAACCCTGCCAGTTAAAAACACATGCAAGGCAGCATGTGACCGACTCTACTGTTGTTTGACTTTACTACAAGGTCAGCGGGACCTTGAAACAAAGCGTTTTCTTCAGCAGGGAGATTCCCTTCTTTATCATGTTGTATTTACCTCATAAAGAGCAAACAAACACCTGTTATATTGAGTAGTTAATGCTTTTATTATTGAGCTTATGAGCTTTTCTTCACCTCCTGCTGTCAGACAGGTGAAGCTTTATGAAGGCCACACTTGTCGGTCACAGCTTTGCAGGTTTTCAGATGCTTTTAGCAGCTCATGCAGGAGTTTGGAGAATGGCTTCTGGTTGGCATTGTGATGAAAGCTGTCTGTCCCACTGAGGATGAAGAATT
>NW_015513520.1:1999-4333 GCF_001515645.1 Sinocyclocheilus grahami | reverse complement strand
GCGTCTGCATCATGTGCATTTGGACACATACCCTTGAGCCCACCCTCAAGTTTCTATGATAAACAGACCTAATGCTGGGGTGTGCGATATTTATCATCTACAAAATATCATAGTTGTTTTAATGCTGTGCATGCTTACATTTGCGAGCATGTCACTCACTTTGGCGAAAACCAAATAAAAACACACCTTGAGAGAGTCCATGCGTGATGTAGCCTAGTACAATCGACTACAGGCATGTTTAGTGCACACTTTACAGCATGATTAGCCTATTAGAATGCAAAACAATTCTAACCAAAATTCAAGATATAGGGGAAGAAAGACCCTGTAGGATTTTTGTTTTATATAGTATGATGTATCACATGAGCAAAAGTGTTTTTTTTTTGTTTTTTTTTACGAAAATCTGCACAATGCAGATGTCATCTATTTTATGCAAAAATACGGTAAACAAGAAGTTAATATTGTGAGTTACATTACAGGCAGAATATTGTTTGTTTTTTATAGTCTCTTGAGTAGCACACAGCGGTGTTCCGCTACTGAATAAAACCATGTTTTTTTATTTTCATATTTCAATATGCAATTAATAACATTAATATTTATTAATCAAATATAAGGTGACACATACTTCTACTTCTACTTTACTCACACTCAGGTTGTTACAAACCCGTATGTTTCTTTCCTCTGTTGAGCACAAAAGGAGATATTTTGAAGAATGTTGGAAACCAAACAGTTGATGGTAGCCATTCGCTTCCATAGTATTTTCTTTCTGTATTTTTTTTTAATGTATATATACTGCCACACTTCCCATGTGCCTCCATATTTTCTTGCTTGCATTTAGTCACTTCAGTCCACAGTGTGTGTGTGCTCTCAAGTTAAATCAATGCCAAAGTGTTTATTAAATCATATATTTATTTATTATTTTTATTTATTTATAATTTTTTTTTTACATGAGATGGTTTGGTGTGTTGAGTAAATGCTTTAGAATTGCCTTGCTAAAAAATATTTATCTGTGTTTCATAGACCAGTCTAGTCCTACTCTGTGATTTCAAGCCTGAGAGTTCTACTTTGTTCTGTGTATTTTCACTCAGAGAATCTGCTCGCTTTGAAAAGCTGTTATTTTCTCCCTGAACGCCCCACTCTGAATTTTTTATATGCCTATCAGGTCTTGCTGTAGGTTATATTTTTCTCGCTTTCTGTTCCTGCGTGGTAACTTAACAGATGCTGCTGGGCCTGTGGTCATGCCTGCAGGAAACAGCCGGCCTGGAACATACAGCCCATTAGGAAACAACTCATAACTCATTCTGCAGAGTTAAGCGCTCTGTGCAAAACATGCCATCAGGTCTGTGTTTTGTAAAATTAGACAAATCCGATTTTTTTTTTTTGAGAAGCAAAACAATGAAATGGTTAAATGAAAAGTAGAAGGAATCTTTGGCCTTGGGGTGTAGAAAGCAATATCCCTGTTAAGGGCTTGAAATCAAATCAAGAGCTCTGCAGTTAAGCATATCTCATAACCAAGCTGTGTGGTAAATAAGCTGGTTGCTTTCTAACTGTGGTTAATTTGTTTTTCTTTTAAACCTTGCTTGTGAATTCTTAGATTTTGACTAATAGGGATTTTCACACTGTGCTTAATCCCTGGTTATCATCGTTCTAGTCTTTGTATTTAACCCTGGGTAAAGGAACGTTTCACACATTTAGTCTTTAGAGGTGGGGGTTATGAAACCATGGTTTGGAGCAGGGTTAGCACTTTTTTTGTAGTGTTAATAGGGGTGTGCCATATCATACGGTCCACGATAATACTGGTATAAATTTTTACATGATTAAAAAGTGTCATATCGCGATATCAATGATATAGCGACGCCATGACGTATGGCGGATATACGTTCCCTAGCGCGCACAACAACAACACCACAAACCCAATAGGTGTGTTCAACTTGAAGCAGCGCTGCGCAATCTGAACTGTCTATGACATCAAAGTATTGCAAGAGCGGTTCTAGAGCATATTCGAGCGCACACTCTTACCTTCAAAAATAGGCGAAGCTCATATCTTTAGCAAAGTGGCGCGGAGAGAGGGGGGCCCTGGCAATTTCAACCGACTGCCTGAGTCCATCATAAAAAGACGGCCTGCGTGTCGTCACGAAAGCTTATCAATTGCACGTGTTTTAAGCCTTGCCAATTTAAACATTCAAAACAGTTTAAAGCATTCAAACACAAGTCGCGGAAAAACTCAACTGAGAGTTCACATGGCGAGTTCGGTGCGCACACGGAGACACCAAACCGAGCTCTTCTTCGCTTCCGTGCCTGAACGAACAAATACACCTCGCCAGTTTAAACATACAA
>NW_015513520.1:0-1641 GCF_001515645.1 Sinocyclocheilus grahami | reverse complement strand
ATGATAAAAAAGTGTCATATCGCGATATCAATGATATAGCGACGCCATGACGTATGGTGGATATACGTTCCCTAGCGCGCACAACAACAACACCACAAACCCAATAGGTGTGTTCAACTTGAAGCAGCGCTGCGCAGTCTGAACTGTCTATGACATCAAAGTATTGCAAGAGCGGTTCTAGAGCATATTCGAGCGCACACTCTTACCTTCAAAAATAGGCGAAGCTCATATCTTTAGCAAAGTGGCGCGGAGAGAGGGGGGCCCTGGCAATTTCAACCGACTGCCTGAGTCCATCATAAAAAGACGGCCTGCGTGTCGTCACGAAAGCTTATCAATTGCACGTGTTTTAAGCCTTGCCAATTTAAACATTCAAAACAGTTTAAAGCATTCAAACACAAGTCGCGGAAAAACTCAACTGAGAGTTCACATGGCGAGTTCGGTGCGCACACGGAGACACGAAACCGAGCTCTTCTTCGCTTCCGTGCCTGAACGAACAAATACACCTTGCCAGTTTAAACATACAAACACAAAAAGACATGAAAAGCTTAATTCAGCACCCGCGCGCTGTTCTGTGCGTACAGTATGCATGCAGAGAGCCGCGATATCGTAAAGAGCAGTGAATGATTTTCTCCTATTTAATTTCTTGGATTAACATTAAGGACACTGACAGCAGCTAGTAAATTAGGCGCGGTCACTTTAAGAGATAATACATCCAATATAATGATACACATTCCATTTCTTTCTCAACTGTTTACTTTCACCTAAGACATAACCAACCATTTTTTCGAGGATACTCACAAAGACAAGTATTGTGACAATTTTGTATGTATTTGTCGTTTCAAGAGCAAGAAGAGACAAACCTGGTCAAACAAACAAAATCGATGTTTAAGGGCACGGGAGGAAGCGGAGAAGAGCTCGGTTTGGTGTTTGCGCAGCTCTCCGTGTGCGCACCGAACTCAGCGCGTGAACTCTGTTGAGTTTTTCCGTGTCTTGTGTTTGAATGCTTTAAACTGTTTTGAATACTATAGTTATGAGCATCAAAAATAAATTAATGCATTCAGAGTTGTTAACACTGTTAAAGAGTTGGATTCTCATGCTAAGCATGGACAAAGTTTCAAAAAACTATTTGGAAGTATGACAGAGTACTTATGCCAAAAATCTTACTTCCGGGTTCGTACAAGTTTCGGAGAGTTTTTTTCGATCATGGCTCTTAATGACGAGGGTGGAACTCCTTATATGGGCATTTCTCCCGGAAGAGTGCGCCCGCGCACGCATCGACTAGAGCAAGAGCGAGATCGCGCCCATCAACGCGCTTCATCCAGCGGCCTAAAGAACCCAGTGTTATGTAAACCGTGGATAAAGTTTGTGTTCCGGGGCAGCAACGGAGTTTCACAAGTGAGTTTGTTGACGAGGGTAGCAACGGAGTTTCACAAGTGAGTTTGCTGACGAACGCTTTATAAAAAAGGCCCAGTTCGACGCTGGATTTGCACATCGTTTGATACTGAAAGATGGAGCGGTCCCAGCTATAAAAGATCCCGGTCATGATTCAGAACTGCAGAGGGTAAGTGAAACGGCATCAAATGTCTGTTTTGTTGACATTCGGCACCCAAGTGCTCGTCACGCTTTAGCTCCGCCCACGGC
>NW_015513519.1:6680-7129 GCF_001515645.1 Sinocyclocheilus grahami | reverse complement strand
ACGCGTCTTCTTCTTCTTCTTGCTTTATGGCGGATCGCAGACTTACCGCAACCTATCTCTCAAATGGACCATTGACACTCCTAATTGAGATTGTATATAGAGTGTCAATGGTCCATTTGAGATATAGGTGACGGTAATGCACTTATAAGTCTGCTATCCGCCTTTAAAGGGATAGTTCACCCAAAAATTAAAATTCATTAGTTACTCACCCTCATGTCGTTCCAAACCTGTACTACCTTCGTTCATCTTCGGAACACAAATTAAGATATTTCGGATGCATTCCAAGAGCTCTCTGACCCACCATACACAGCAAGGATCTTAACACGATCAAGGAGATCGTTAAAATAATCCATGTGACATCAGTGAATCAACCGTAATTTTATAAAGCTACGAGAATACTTTTAGTGTACAAAGAAAACAAAAATAATGACTTTATTCAACAATTCGTC
>NW_015513519.1:4682-5327 GCF_001515645.1 Sinocyclocheilus grahami | reverse complement strand
GCAAATTTGTAGATGTAAGGAAGGCTGAGGCTGCATTTTATTCCAATTAATACATTTCAGGGTAGGTTTGGTTTTAAAAGTCAGTTTCTGTATAGTCTCATTGGCTGCAAATAAGCTGTTACAAACTATATTTGCATGATTTTACAATCACCTTCCACTTTAAAGATACTACAGCTGACAAACACAATATGTGATCGTTTTCCCATTAAAGATGTAGTAGACACCCTTTAGACATTATTGTTAAAGTATTATCTTACACATACTTGTGTATTTTGTTGAGTTAGGTGTGTAATTTTGCAAATAACTATATTTTTATTCAAGTAATTGCACCCTTGAAGAACGATATATCACTTGGCCTGTGACATTAAATATGGGGCATGACACTTTCCTGAAAAACATCAGTTTCCTCCTTTTTATGTTTGAGCTTCTGTCTTTCAGAGCCATAATGTGCATAATTAGAAAATTGACTTTTCCCAGAGCGAAAGGAGGACTTGAGTTAAATGCAGCATCACAGACATGTCAGCAAATTTACAGAACACTTTGTTTGTGAACACACAGTTGTTCTTCCTCTTCCCAAAGCTGTAAAAAGACAGTATGGGACTGGCCTTAGATATTCACATATGCCATCATTGCTTTTATGGTGCT
>NW_015513519.1:0-727 GCF_001515645.1 Sinocyclocheilus grahami | reverse complement strand
TGTGTCCCAATTTGCAAACTTTCTACCTATAGTATTCGTGAAAATTGGAATGCATGTGTGTAAGACTGACAAAGTGGGTGCCAAACAGAAAGTGAGGTTGTGGCTTTGCAACACTTTGAGCTATTGAAATGAATCTTGGTATTTATCATTACCACTATGAACCGAGAGTACCTGAGTGATTTGAGACAGCGCCACCTATTGGTCATGAAATCTGAAAAATTACTTTTTTGCTTAAAACTTCTGAGTAGTTTGGGGTAAAATAATGAGAACATAATGGGGCATAACGAGCTGAATAATACACAGTCTAGGTTGGCCATATTGTTTAAGTACCATTTTGAATTTTGACGAAAATAGCTGTATTTTACGAACGCATTGCCAATTTGTGACAAAACTTGGTATGTGTCATCGAAACCATGTCCTGAGGGTGTCTGAGAAAATTGAAGACAGCGCCACCTTGTGGCCAAGTTACTTTCTTGCTTGTATAGTTAATGGACCAGTAGAGTTTGGGCAGAGAAAACTATTTTTTTGATTGAATAACATAAGTTAGGAATAGCAGTCTTAAATAATTACCTGCAAACAATTAAACATAATTAACTCCAGCAAAGCTGTATGCATTCAGATGTTTGGCACAATTATACAGTTTAGAGGTTATGCAAAAATATCTGACCACACAACTGACCAATCCGAATCACGTATTCCAAATAATAATAATAATAATAATAATAAT
>NW_015513518.1:6436-7130 GCF_001515645.1 Sinocyclocheilus grahami | reverse complement strand
ACATACTTGAATAAGTTGTCCCAATTAATTGTAAAATATGTCATCTCAATTTATTGTTGATTATTCCAATAAATATTTACTTTGTAGTTTGAACGTCGAAATGGATTTTTAAGGAGCATAAAGTAGCCTTGGAAATTAAGCCGAGTCAAATACAAGTATTCGTATTCAGTATTACTCGCGGAAGGTACAAATGTATACACTACCTCAAGCAGACTACTTCACACACCGTTTGTCAAGTCACCGGCTCGCGCGTGCTGCTGAATCGTCGATCAGATTCTCACTTCGATAGGAGATGGACTGTACCAACTAGGCTAAGGGAGACGTTAATGCAAATTGCACTATATTTCCGACCACTGGAATTATGATTACGAATACGGTTTTCCAATGCATGTGTTATCATAAATCAAATCTCCCTCTGTCTCATTTATACAACATTTCCCACGTATTTCTAGTGTTTTTGAATCCGTATGCGATTGAAAACACCCCCCTGCTGCACGTTTGAAGCACGCGACGCACGTCTAGCTGGAAGAAGTTGAGCACCAGAGAGAGCTTGGAAGGATGCAGGGAAGATGGCGATGAATGTAAAGAACAGGGATGCTTTTTATCCAAGTGCTGACTATTGCGATATCTACACCTCTCAGCCTGTAAACTATGGAGACTGCAGCCATTATTTCCCTCGGATGACAGGTAAGAT
>NW_015513518.1:3977-4850 GCF_001515645.1 Sinocyclocheilus grahami | reverse complement strand
TTTTCATCGGAGGAAGCATCATTATGGATTAGGACTGGAATTTTGTCCAGAAGCTTGACATTTTAACGTTAAAACATTTTACTTATGAATTTGTTTTTTACAAACACGCAGCTTTTCACTTCACAAGACTTTTATTGATGGACTGAAGTGGTGTGGATTATTGTGATGTATTTATCAGCTGATTCTGATGGCACCATTCACTGCAGAGGATCATTTGGTGAGTTAATGAATTATAAATTGAATTATTCCAAAGCTGTTTCCTTGAAGAAACAAATATACATCATCTTCATCTATATCTTGACTGGCCAGGGAGTGAGTAAAATACCTCATAGCACAATAGAACACCTGAAATGTTTTTTTCAAATAATTGCACAGTTCTTCTGTTTGTTTAAATGATCAGACTTTGACTAAACCAACAATTGTGACAATTTGGGGATGGGACTAACTTGACCAAACAACTGGGGATAAGGAGAGCATTTGAGACCTGATAGGAACCATTTATATTGAAAATAAACATTTAAAATGGAAATACATTAACAAATCCGTTTATGGATATAAACGTTGGGGTATTTAAGAATTCCAAAGAAGGGCCTTCCAATGCTGTCACCGTCCAAGCAACCGGAAACAGAACCATTTGGCTCATTCTTATGTCTATTTTAGTCGGCTGAATCATTGTTGTCATGATCCCATCGGAACTAAATTGATACACTGGAAATATCACACAGCCACGAAACAGCTGACTCTCCAACCCCCCCACTTGCTCAGGCTCAGATCTGCCGAAGCAACAAACATGCGCTGAGTTCAGGAGGCAGGAGTCAGGCCTAATCACATCTGCAGGAGGCTATACGACAAAGATTCACTCTTTCACTCATA
>NW_015513518.1:2009-3162 GCF_001515645.1 Sinocyclocheilus grahami | reverse complement strand
CCTAAATTAATTTTGCTTTCATTTGGCTTTCCAGGTCCAGATACCATTCTAAAACCACCTCTTAGTTTGATATGTCAGCAGCCACCTCAGCCCTTCCGGGCCATGACCCCAACCCAGAACCTTAGTCCTCCACCGATGATGATGTCGCCGGACCCCTTGCGGTTCCCACACTGCTCTCCTCTAGCCATAAAGCCGCCACCTCACCTCCAGTTGCCGCCCAACCCACCCATCCCAGCGCCCCCCGTCCTCAGTCCCAAGCCCCCCGAAGAAGACGGTCAGGCAGTGGGTGCTGACCCGGAAGCCACTCTGGAAGAGCTTTGCAAGCCTCTGTACTGTAAGCTTTGTAACGTCACTCTCAACTCTGCCCAGCAGGCTCAGGCACATTATCAGGTAATCTAAAACTCATGTTATGGTCCATGAGGTATGTAAATATGATAAGAGAATAGTGAATGAGTTTCAAATTCTGTTTATGTCAACAAAGTGGTTTTGGACTGCACAATGCCTGATGACACCAAAATAATAGTTTGTCTTGATTGATACTGTATGTTTAGGAGATTCTTTCAGTTAGTTGTTTTTCTTGAGAGCCTGAGTACTCGTTTAAATCTTTGTTGCAACGAAGAAGAAAGCATCTAATCAAGTCTTGTTTTGTCTATAGGGGAAAAACCACAGTAAGAAGCTGCGCAATTTTTATGCTGGTAGCCAGCAGCCACCTCCAATTAGAATACCAGAGGTAGTAGAGCCTGTTTCCCAGCAACCCTCAGCAACTCCACCCACAGATTCTGCAAATGTGACTGCCAGCCAGGTACTTATGACTCTTATCTGGTGCATTTCTGTCCGAGCAAGTGTGGGTTTGTTTTTTTTCTACAGGCTGTCTGCAAATAGGGCTAGACGATATGTGTTTAATTATTTAAAATTTATTTGCAGTGATTTTTCTAGCAACATTGTGAATGCATGTCAATAGACTAGTTTAGCGATATTTCTTTGTCTTGCGTTATTCTTCATGTGCCACTTGTGGCATCAAACGTAATTGCAAACTACTGGAGTGTCGAACTAGCCTAAACTTCCCTAAGCACTTCCCCTCAGGGGAATCTCAGTCACCAACTAGGGAATTTTATATGGACAGACCCTCAAGACCCTTTTTGACCGAGGAAGT
>NW_015513518.1:0-580 GCF_001515645.1 Sinocyclocheilus grahami | reverse complement strand
AATGTAATTTATTCATGTGATGCAAAGCTCAATTTTCAGCATCATTAGTCTTCACTGCTCTCATCCTTCAGAAACCATTCTAAAATGCTGATTTGGTGCTCAATAAACAGTTATTATTATCAATGTTCAAATTATTAATTTCTTTCAAAGAAAAGAAAAAATCTAACTGAGCTCAAACGTTTGAATGGTTGTTTATATACACTGCTACATATATTGCATATCATCAAAAAGCTTAAAATGATCAAGATATTTTAGATATTTGTTGTTTTATCACCAAGCCCTATCTGGGAATATCTTTAAGTGCAGTTTGATCATGCAGTGTCACTCTGCAAGCATCCATTCACTGAGCCCGGTGTGATAGTAATCAGAGACGTCCCTGTAGATGCACACCTTTCATCGCTCTACTCTTTCTAAAAGCTGTACTGTCATTGTCCCATCTGCAGCCACTTTCTAAGGGTGCTAGCAGAGTCATACTGGCCACGGAAAATGACTACTGCAAGCTATGTGACGCTTCCTTCAGCTCCCCCGCTGTGGCCCAGGCACACTATCAGGGCAAGAACCACGCCAAAAGACTGCGGCT
>NW_015513517.1:24445-24875 GCF_001515645.1 Sinocyclocheilus grahami | reverse complement strand
CGTATGATTCTACACTATTGGACTTGAGTGATTTGACAGAAGTGAGGCTTGTTGGGAGTGTGGATGTACTCGTCATTTAAAAAAAAATTGTCTATATGTGTCGGGAAACTGGAGGGGCGCACGGTAGACCAGGTGCCTGCCCCTCTTTTTACTGCGTCAAGGTTGTGAGAGATATGTCAGTCTCAGCCGGGAATAGTTGGGGTCTATATGTTTGGTAAGGTCGGGGGGTGGAGACACGTTTGCTGGTAGATACAGGAGCACACGTGTCAATTGTACCTAAGCAGTTTTGGTTGGAGGTAACTGGGGGAGTAGGTGATTTGGTAGAGAACAATGACAGCTTGTCAGTGGCAAATGGAGAGAAGATGGAAGTGGTAGGCCGATGGACAACTACTTGTCAATTTGATTCTTTGGTTGTAGTAGCTTTTTTTTT
>NW_015513517.1:24116-24435 GCF_001515645.1 Sinocyclocheilus grahami | reverse complement strand
GTAAGCTCTAAGGGAGAAGAGTATAGTCTCGTGAGAGTAAGCTCTGGGGAGAAGAGTGTAGTCTCGCGAGAACCAAGTTTTGTTTATAGCATAGGTGTAGAATGTTGCTATCGGACGATCATGTGATTGCTCTGATTGTATTCACCTGTGGACACAACATCAAAGGACTCTTTAAAAGGTGTGTGACAAGAAGAGCCCTCTTTGAGGTGGTGACTTGTGGGTTTACGTTTTGCTGTCTCTTGGGGGCAATAGGCCCTCCGGAGATGAAGATAGACAGTTAGTTAGACTCCCATGTGTGAGAGAGTTGAGTTAGGGGGGG
>NW_015513517.1:21571-22408 GCF_001515645.1 Sinocyclocheilus grahami | reverse complement strand
TTTTATAAAGAGCTTTGCTGAAATCGCCTGTCCTCTGCATCAATTGAACGAAAAAAGTAGGAAATTTTACTGGGGAGATGATTGTCAAAGAGCATTTTTAACACTCAAGTCATGTGATCCCTTGAAACAATTTATTTTAGATACTGATGCTTCAGATGTTGGAATTGGTGCTGTATTATCCCAAGCAGAGGGAGGGATGGAGAGAGTAGTGGCCTATGCGGGTCGGCCCCTTACAAAGCAAGAACATAAGTATGCGACCACCAAAAAGGAATTGTTGAGTATGGTGACCTTCACAAAACATTTTAAACATTATCTTTTAGGGACAGAGTTTGTATTGTGGACAGATCACAATTCCCTGCGGAATTGTTGCATCATTTTCAAGGGATTGAAGGGCAACCTGCTCGTTTGGTTAGAACAGTGATCCAGTTTTCAGTACAAGATTGCACATAGATCAGGCAAACAACATGCTAATGCAGATGCTTTATCTAGACTTCCTGCTTTGAATTTAGTTTCAGAGATGTCTGATCAGGTGGGGATATTGTCAGTGGGGGGACTTGTCCTGTTAGAGTAGTGCAGGTGTTTGTGTGAGTTTAGGGGCACCGCCTACAGAAAGGTTGGAAGATGACTTGATTGGGTTGCAAAGGGAGGATAGTGAGTTAGGTCAATTGTTTCAGTGGTTAATCAAGTCTCCAGAGGAGCGTGGGGCGATAGGAGACCATCCGGATTTGCGGAAATTTGCAGTAGCTTTACGTCCAGGACCAGTTACTGGTTCGGATCCCTCCACAAAATTCTGATGCAGTTGGTAAAGTACAGTTGGTACTTCCAAAGTGCTTAACC
>NW_015513517.1:17736-20036 GCF_001515645.1 Sinocyclocheilus grahami | reverse complement strand
GGTCCTTTTAAAGTGATTGAGCGATTGCCTGATGTGTTGTACCACATACAACCAATAAAGGGGGGCACAACTGTAGTTCATTACAATCGTTTAAAACCATGTGTTTCTCAATTTGTTTCAGAGAGGTTGGAGGGGAGTGATGAGTCTGAGCAACTGCCACGGCAGCAATTAGTGGATCAGCCGACCCTTCAAAGAGTGTCTCTGGGGGTATCTGAGAGACTATATCGCACAAGGGGACAACCTAGCTCCGTAGGAGAGAAGGGTGCACTTAATTGACATGGTTCATTAGTGTCTCCAGTGCAGCAGTCAGAGTCATCGTTGGAGTTGGCAGCTGAATCAGTAAATGATGGTGGACTTATTATGAAGGATGCCATGGCCCCTTCTATAGAGATGTCTTGACCTGTACGACAAAAGAAGTTACCGGCCTGGGCTAAGGATTATCCTTTTGACTCGAGGACGAGTCCTCCTGAATTAGAGGGGGGAGTAGTGTAGAATGTTGCTATCGGGCGAGCATGTGATTGCTCTGATTGTATTCACCTGTGGACACAACATCAAAGGACTCTTTAAAAAGAGGTGTGTGACACGAAGAGCCCTCTTCGAGCTGGTGATTTGTGGGGTTACGTTTTGCTGTCTCTCAAGGGCAATAGGCCCTCCGGAGATGAAGATAGACAGTTAGTTAGACTCCCGTGTGAGAGAGTTGAGTTAGCTGTAGCGTCTGGATCAAACACACAATTTTTCAGTTGATTTAACAAATCAGTTATTCATTAGATTAACAAATCGTCACAGTCCCCTCACACAATAAACTGGATGCCAGGATGTCTGCAACGACACAAGGCCCAGGACCCTGGTTACCATGGCAACCCTGACACCAGATACATTTACGACCTAATGGAATTTAGGTGGGGAAAATCACTGCCTTCTCCATAAGGAAAATCCACAGTGCACAGTAGAAATGGACTTTTCTACTAATTAATTCATAGGAAAACCTTTCTTTGAATGAACACGCATATCCTTCAGGTCATTGTGTATATTATTGCTGTCTTGTATATTATCTGTTGTATCGTAGACTATTTTATGCATGCTTATGATAGAACCACTCATTCATGTAACCTTACATATAACATGTTTGGTCTCTATTAATTCATATTCGGATGATCTAATTGAGAGTGTATATTGTATGTTTATACCTATGCAACATATCAGTGTTCTAAGAATCTTTAGTAATTTTGATCCAAGTTTCATATGCAAAATACCATGCTTGGAGACAAAGTGTCGTAAAACCCTCCAGCAATTGCCACCTCCCGCTTAGAATTTCTGTCTTTCTCATTGGACAAGCCCCTCTTGAGAGGCGTGAATCTTCCGAGACATTAAAAACCCACACTAGGAACCCGCCCAGAGTCGGTGGTTCTGTTAGGTTTTGATAAGATGTGAGCTCCAATGCTCCAGGAAATCCTTAAGTTTTGTGCCAGGCCTTCGGCCTTGAATTTCCATTCACCAAGATTCTCCGATGCAAACTGGTTCTTTTTCATCAACCAACTTCAGCAAAGATCCACATGAGCTTTCAGATTGCATCAAGCTTTTCTTTTGAGATGTGGAGATGTGCAAGTATTCAAACTGAGTCTTATTAATTGATAAATTAGGTATCATTTGCACCTTTTTACAAATGAACTAAGATCTTATTTCTCATCTCTTTACTGCGTTAAGCTTGAACCCTTTCCTATACAAACTGTGTGTGTGTATGTGTATGTTAGACCAGTTTAAGTGTTTATGTAGTATGTTGGACTAGTTTAAGTGTTTATGTAGTTAATAAAGTCTTACTTGTATCACACTTGACGTTGTTCATTGTTTGCTCATAACTGGAATCACTTAATCATGCAGATTTATGCTACAAGCTCTTTGTAGAATTGTACAGTAAGAAAGTTATTTCCCTTAACCAGGAAATTAACGTTCTTAGAATTGACAGACAGTTGACCCTGAGAGGTCAGCTAAATATCTACAGCGGATCTAAATATTTATAATTAGTTATGATTAATTATTCATATTTCCCCATGAGCTGATTCGCTACAGATTAGTGGTGGAAATGCGGGCATGATAAAACGATGGTTATGAGCTTAAATACTGTCAACATAAAAGTGTGTGCGTGAGATATGCTGGTGTGTCCCTATTTGCTGGCTTGTTTAAATGCAGATAAAGTAGGGGCTTGAATTTGTACCTCTATTATGATTGAAAGAGTCTTTATTTATTTCATGCTTAATGGTATCAGTGTAGGGTTAATCTGACTTAACCTAACCCTAACCCTA
>NW_015513517.1:4379-5094 GCF_001515645.1 Sinocyclocheilus grahami | reverse complement strand
TGAATACTTTCCGTACCCACTGTATATATATATATATATAAAATTTTTTTATTTTTTTTGCATTTTATTGGAAATTAGGTAATTGACATGCAGAATGTCAGTCATCTCTGTCTGATATAAATTCAGCTGCACTGTGTAATAGTGCTGATGTTAAGAGTTATGGATATAACAAAGTGCTGGAACAATTGATAGATGACCTTGTCATATTTGAGCAACATGGACTTTTTATCGCAAAAATGGGACAGACAATAAAGGGCACAGTTCAGTGGATTGTTGCTGACCTTGGTGCTCATAGCCTTTGAGGATTTATGGACAATTTCTCTGGAAGATACATATGCAGATTTTGTACAGCACAGAAAGGAAAAAATTCAAACTACAGAAGTTGGACCAGGAACATTCTGTTCTAGAACTGAATAAATTCCTGCTGCTCATCTTCAGGATCTCAGATTCAGTGACGTAAAGCGATAGTTCACCAAAAAATTAAAATTATCCCATGATTTACTCGCCCCCAGGGCATCCTAGTCATATCTGTCATTCCTCTTTCAGATGAATACAGTCACACTTATATTTAAAATCGCCCTGGCTCTTCCAAGCTGTATAATGGCAGTGAATGGTGCCCCAGCTTTTGAAGTCTAAAAAACTGCATCCATTCATAATAAAACAAATCCACACGGCTCCAGGATGTTAATAAATGCGTGAAATAATGAAAAAAAAA
>NW_015513517.1:2188-2893 GCF_001515645.1 Sinocyclocheilus grahami | reverse complement strand
GGGGGGGGGGGGGGTGTTAAGACTTTGTGGTCTGCTGATGCCCTGATCTCCCATCTTGGCTTGGACTCTAGAGGTTTGGATGCAGCACAGATGCATGCTATTCGCCAAATACTAGAGCATTATAATCAACTTTTTAGTACAGGAGACACTGATTTGAATAGGACGCACTTAGTCAGTCATCAGATCGATACAGGGGCTGCTCCACCTATTAAGATTGTCCCTCGTCGGGTTCCACTCCATCTACAACAGGAAGTGACGGATCACATAAAGCAAATGCTGGATAATGGCATCATTCAGCCTTCTTGTAATCCATGGGCCGCTCCGGTGGTACCAGTTAGAAAAAAAGACGGTAGTTTACATTTTTGTATTAACTATAGGAAGTTAAATGAGGTTACACAGAAGGATGCTTATCCCCTTCCAAGGATAGATAATGCCTTGGACAGTTTAGCAAGTGCTTGCTGGTTTTCTACTCTCGACTTGGCCAGTGGATACTGGCAGGTTGAGGTTGATCCCAAAGATAAGCCAAAAACTGCTTTTATAACACGACAAGGCCTGTTTGAATTTAATGTTTTAAGTTATGTAACTTTCCTTCTACTTTCAAAAGGTTGATGGATCTGGTTTTGGCAGACCTTCAATGGACTACATGTCTGGTATATCTTGATGATATAATTGTTTTTGGAAAAACGTTTCAAGAACATTTGGGGT
>NW_015513517.1:0-319 GCF_001515645.1 Sinocyclocheilus grahami | reverse complement strand
AATCCAGCATTTTTTCCAAAAAAACCCTGGCGCTTAAAGGGTTAATCCCAAAAGTTTTAACAATGTTGCATAATGCGGTTACAGGTGGTCATTTAGGGGTGCAAAAACTGCAGGGCAAGGTTAAAGATCATTATTTTTGGCCAGGGTAATTTGCTGATGTGACGTGATGTAGTTAGTGTTTGGATTGTGCCTCATGCAAACTTCCAGCCCGCAATCCTCGAGCTCCGCTTTGCCCTTTATTTGTTTCTCGCCCCTATGAACGCATTGCTTTGGATATATAAAAACCATTATATATCTTGGTGGTGGGGGATTACTTTTC
>NW_015513516.1:6813-7131 GCF_001515645.1 Sinocyclocheilus grahami | reverse complement strand
GGCCAGCCTTGTTTTATGAGAAGTCATAATCTGTATGAGTTGAGTCGTACAAAAACATATGAATCAAACCAAAACTAAACCATGGCTGCAACAAATAAATAAATAACAAAATAAACTATAAAATTTGTAAGTTCTCATACAAGTGGAAGTGGTACATTATGATGCCACTTACATTTGGACTATTGACTGACCCACTCTAATGAGAAGATGTAATAATTTATACAAGATGGCAAAATCATAATTTGTATGTACAAATAGAAGCAAAACCTAATCATGAATATACAAACCCGATTCCAAAAAAGTTGGGACACTGTACAA
>NW_015513516.1:4549-5011 GCF_001515645.1 Sinocyclocheilus grahami | reverse complement strand
GATGGTTTGAGATGGTTGGTTTTTGCTGGAACAGCATGAACAGACTAAATGGAAACCTGTGTTGTGGTCATAATACCTTCAGCTATTGACCAGGGCTTGTGAGGGTTTGTTTCCTTGATGATAAAGGAGAGGAACGAAATGGATTATGACAACAAGGCCCCCATGTTAGACACAAAAGCCCTTATTAAGTATCAAACATATGCTAAAGGAGAAATCAAATCTAAAATAGTCTCATGTGTCTCTCAGAGCAATCAGACATGTCCCTCTGTGATGTCATTAAATCTGGGTTAAAAGGCTGAGTGGGGTCTCGCTCTCGTGGGTTATTTAAACAAGCCAATTAGCAGGCAGGTCTCTGAAGAAGTAACACTAGGGAAACAGGAAGTAGGTCTCATTAGTATTGCGATGGGGCATTCCTTTAATGTCTGTGACATCTGATGTGATGTCATTTCTGCTGTGGTAGAA
>NW_015513516.1:2089-2441 GCF_001515645.1 Sinocyclocheilus grahami | reverse complement strand
CTGGGTCTTTCTCTTTCATTAACCTCTATTCCAGTTCTCTCATCCACTAATCAACATATTCTCTCCATCTGCTGAGAGAATCTTCCCCTCTGACTACACTTCATTCTTATGGAAAAAGGGATGGAGAGAGGGAATGAGAGGGAGAAAGTATGAGGAAAAAAACAAATCAACATAAGTCTATGGAATAATCTCAGCAACTTTCCACACTACTTTTAAAATCACACCATAACTGGAGGTCTGTTTGTGTCAACAGATATTCATGTCCTCTCACCTGATTTAATCTCTCAGAGTAAGACTTTTGACTATCGGCCAGCCTTGTTTTATGAGAAGTCATAATCTGTATGAGTTGAGT
>NW_015513515.1:6012-7132 GCF_001515645.1 Sinocyclocheilus grahami | reverse complement strand
ATCTTCAACCAGCAGAGTTTCCCATTCTCTCTCTTTTCACACAGGCTGTTTTTGCATCAGCTGCAAGTAGCCTATCTCCAGAACCAGGTATGCAATCTTTTTTTGTCAGATAAGCACCTTAGCTGAGCTTTTCAAAAGCATTGTTGCATGCAAGATCTTAAGACCTGCAGAGATGTATAACTATCACAGTCAGCCTCCAACTGTTACAGTATGATCTTTATTGGCAGATATGTCCTCGCTGTATGATATAGTGTGACTTATAAATGTGTCATCATACATGTCACTCAATGTAATGTCACAGCAGTGACTGTAGATCCAAAGGATGCTTTAACAGTGGCTGTTTTGGGCCTGTAGTGAGTGATTCTGCCTCAGATGTATGCAGCCATTGCAGCCAACATTGCAAATGTGGTGACAAACTACATCCTTCTGAACTGGTTGGACCTTGGGTTATAGTACGTTTGAAGGGCTGTCGCCCATTTACACACAATCGTGCTTTATTAGTTATTTACACAACAGATCTGGTTCTCGAATTAGATTGGTCGAACTGCGTTCCAGGATCGGTAATATTTAGTTGTGCAGTAATGTGACTGCTTGTATAACTCCGCTTGTCTGTGTTTGCATGTTCCATTTCTGCAGTATACATCAATACTCCCATAGGTGGCAACAAGTGACTGTCTGTTGAACCGTTCATTCAATCGATTCATTCAAACACACTGATTCATTCAGGAATAAATCAAGTGACTGACTTTATGAACAATTCACTGAATCATTAATCAACCAATTCTTTCTGAAATGTTGATGAGTGAGTCATTGCTTCATTCACTTAACCGATTAGTTCAAAACACTAATCCATTCATCCAGCGAAACACCATTAATTTGTCTTGCTCAGATATGCGCAACATGAAAAATCATGCTTTGGTTAGTCATAAAGTAATATTTTTTAGATGAAAAGTCAAAATTCTTACTGTAATAGTTGAAATTATGAAATACCAAGGCATTTTGACTGAAGAAATCGAAATTACGACTTTAAAATTATGACATACTAAGTCGAAAATGACTTTAAAAGTCTAAATTATGACTTAATTTGCTGTAAAGTTGCTTTGCAATGATTTGTATCGTG
>NW_015513515.1:4679-5591 GCF_001515645.1 Sinocyclocheilus grahami | reverse complement strand
CCATGTTGAAACATGGGGAGGTGAGCTAACTAGCTAGTTAAACTTGCCGCTAAACCACACAAACTTATTACAGTGTTTAATAAATGGATAATAAATGTGAAATCTTTCTCTGCCCTCCACAGGCTGGTCATGTGACTCACTGCAGGAGTGGGATGGATATATGAAACTGGCCATCCCCCAGCACCATGATGCTTTGCTTTGGGTGGTGGATTTATGAGGTTGGAGGATTCTTAGCAGGTGCTTTCTAAAGACTAAAGTCAAAAACAAACCTTTGTGTTAATACACAGAAACCGCTGCCTATAAAATGTAATTGAGTTATCCATTTTATTAGGCCTAGTCATGAAGAATGGCCTCCAATTAAAATGTTTATTTGGATGTAGTGCTTAATGTGGTTTAAGGTTATTAATTTTAGCCTCAGATGATTTTTCATGCATGATTGCTTCAGGAAAATAGAAAATGCTTGTGTAAAAGCTTTAACATCGAGAGAGACCACTTTAATGTAACATTGTAATACTGTCAAACGCATTCCCTTATATCCGTCTCTTTCAGGCATGCTAGGAGAATTGGATCTGGCAGCTCAACATGCAGTCATTATGCTGGCTTTTATAAGCTACATGGTACTTTAAGCCTGAATATTTACCCCATTATAAAGTTCCTGAAGGAATATAACAGATGCTTCCCTTTTCCCACTATGTTCCTTGTCAAACAATGATTTACTTGATACATTACCAAATAAATAAAGTATATGAAATTGATTAGAGAACTCATAAATTATGAACAGATTAACACGTATACTACTGTTCAAAAGTTTTGGGGGAAGATTTTATTTTTTTTATTTTTTATAAACTGATGCTTTTGTTTAGCACAGACACATTAAATGGACCAAAAGTGACAGTAAAGACATTTTTTTTT
>NW_015513515.1:0-788 GCF_001515645.1 Sinocyclocheilus grahami | reverse complement strand
TTGATCAAAAATACAGTAAAAACAGTAATATTGTGAAAAATGATTACAGTTTAAAGTTACTGTTTTCTCTTTTAATATATTTTATAATGTAATTTATTCCTGTGATGGCAAAAGTGAATTCAGCAGTCAGTACTCTTCAGTCTTCAGTGTCACATGATCCCTCTGAAATCATTCAATATACTGATTTGGTGCTCAATAAACATTTCTTATCATTATCAATGTTGATTGCTTAATATGCTTCATTTTGCTCAGTGTGCACTGCTTGATAATTTTGCAGAAGCTGTGATACATTTTTTCAGGATTCTTTGATGAAAAGAAAGTTCAAAAGATCAGCATTTATTTGAAATATATATTTTTGTAACAATGTAAAAGTCTTTACTATCACCTTTAACCAATTGAATGCATCCAATGGCTGAATAAAAGTAAAAATGTATTTTTTTAACTTAATTATGTAATAATTTTAATAGTAATTTTTAGTATTTTTTACTCGAGATGTACAGTACTTTCATAAAAAATATTTTAATGTTTGATGCTGAAAAGTTTATACTTTTTTGAGAATGCTGTGTAGTTTTCATATACTTCAGAGTACACTACACTAGTAAATGTTCCACCAAGCTGTGATACAATAAGTCAATAAGTTATATAAGTAACAATAAGTAATATGTAAAGCTTTTTTCAAAGTTGTTGTGGTGGAGCTAGAGCCAAGGTTGTAACTTGGGCATGGGTTACATAGAGCTGGAGGTCTTCTGCTTTTACATAATTACTGCAAATACACTGTAAATATATTT
>NW_015513514.1:6672-7142 GCF_001515645.1 Sinocyclocheilus grahami | reverse complement strand
CACACACACACACACACAGACACACACACACAGACACACACACTCTCTTCTGGAACGCCCCCTTCCACGAGCGGAATGCAGCTGCTGTTATGAATGAAACATAACATTCTATTCTTTGCGTCACCATCTGAGTGTGATTAGAATCATAATTAAATTGGCACCCTTTCAAAAACTGTCTTTATTATACATGTGAGTGATTTTTAAAGAGCATTATGATGCGGAGGTCGTGAGATGTGTGAGTTTATCTGAGGAATCAGTGTGTAAACATGGACTCACCGCTGCAAAGCGACTGTTCCTCATGATGTCCTGCAGGGTTCCAATGGTGACAGGCTGCATGATAAACATGAATGAAATCTGAGTATATGTGAAGCATTCTTTTTTAACAAGATCATAACAGGTTTAGCCTTGACCGGTTTAGACCTGACAATTCATGAAATTACAATAACACAGTACATCCTATAGAACCTAAC
>NW_015513514.1:6004-6662 GCF_001515645.1 Sinocyclocheilus grahami | reverse complement strand
AATGTAAAAATAGGACAAGACGTATAGAATAGAATTGAATAGAATAGAATGGAATGGAATGGTGGAAAATTTGTGATAATACATAAGAATAGAATAGAATGGTCAAGAACAAAACAGAATAGAACAAAAGAATGTAGAATTAGGAGACATACTATAGAATGTAGAATAGAATAGTGTAAATATTTATGATATGACATATATTAATAGAATAGAATAGTGTAGAAATTTGGATGTGACATATAATAATATAGAAGAGAACAGAATAGAATTAACAAAAACTAAACAGAATAGAACAGAAAAATGTAAAAAATATTATGGTACATAATGAAAATTATATATTAGAACAGAACAGAAAAAAAGAAGGTAAATATTATGATAAGACATATAGAATAGAATAGAATGGTATAAAAATTGTGATAAGACAAGAATATAATAGAATAGAATGGACAAGATCAAAACAGAATAGAACAGAAGAATGTAAAAATTAGGATGAGATAATATAGAATGTAGAATAGAACAGAATAGTGTAAATAATTATGATATGACGTATAATAATAGAATAGAATAGAATATTG
Organism: Sinocyclocheilus grahami; assembly: GCF_001515645.1. Classification (NCBI taxonomy): domain Eukaryota; kingdom Metazoa; phylum Chordata; class Actinopteri; order Cypriniformes; family Cyprinidae; genus Sinocyclocheilus; species Sinocyclocheilus grahami. The sequence continues at coordinate 6,087 of NW_015513514.1, read as the reverse complement.
TAGAAATTAGGAGGGGACATATAATAATATAAAAGAGAACAGAATGGAATTGACAAGAACAAAACAGAGTAGAACAGAAAAAT
>NW_015513514.1:3755-4518 GCF_001515645.1 Sinocyclocheilus grahami | reverse complement strand
ACACACACACACAGTGTTGTGATGTGAACACAGACCGTACACTCTGCTGTCAGCAGGCTGTGAAGTGCAGCTTCTGCACATGCTCAGTGTGTTTCCCATCACATCACGCACAGTCACACAGAGCAGCCCCTCCACCTGCCTCCTCCTCCAGGAACTGATGCTCACGCGTCATGTCGTGGGCACCAGAGGGATTTCTCTAAAGGCTGCATCCGATCTGCTATGGAGTTCAACTCTTCATCTGTGTTTGAGCTGCATAAAGGTAAAGCACTACACACACACACTGATAACAAGGAGGGGTTAGTACTGCTGCCACTGTTGCCATAGTAATTGCTTATCTACGGGTTTTGCCATAGCCCATCATTTGCCTTCGTGATGTGAGGGCTGCCATCTGTTTGTGAATGAAGAGTAGGGTGCCCATGACTGATGATTTGTAAACCACGAAGTGAGGGTCACCATCACAATGTTTCATGATAAATTCCGGGGTTTTCTGTTGTAGTCGATGAGGTCTGTGATAGCAGCTCTGTCAGCGGATCTTCTGTGTTGTTATGTGTGTTATATACACCCTACACACACCCTAGACAATACATACATAAGCCCAAAGCAATATCTGATTTCTCAGTGGCTGCTCAAGCTGTATACTTAATTTCATCAACTTGTTTTCATATCTCCTTAGGTCGGAGTTAATTCATTTGGGGGATCCAGTTGTTGACATGAAGTAAGAATATTGAACAATGAAAGCTTAATATGAACAATAAAAGATTAC
>NW_015513514.1:1791-2868 GCF_001515645.1 Sinocyclocheilus grahami | reverse complement strand
CTGTATTTTTGATCAAATAAATGCAGCCTTGATGAGCATAAGAACTTCTTTAAAAAACAATACAAATCTTACGGATCCCAAACTTTTGAACGGCAGTGTAGATCGTTTTGCTTGGCAAGACGTTGGTGAGATATTCTGGAGTTCATATTGAGATTTCTCACTTTTGCTTGCAGACCCACAGAAAAAGTAGTAGTTTGAGATCTCTAAAAGGAGACACATGAGAACACTAGGATCTTTATCAGAAACATTTCAGATGCAAAATTCGTCTTTTGCTCTCTGTTTATGTCTAGGAGAAACACTGCAGAGATCTTATTTGAGATTTTTCATTTTTATGGGACAACATCTTGAACACCTGCTTCTTTTGACCTGTTGATTTATTATGAATCACTTCTTAATTTCAAACAATTGGCATGCCTTGAAAGAGCGATGAGCATTTGTTGATTAACCTGAAGCTGACAAGTCAATGATAAGCAACTGTTTGCCTTTATTCTTCTAAAATCAGACATATCTAAGAAGTGTTCATCTTACACCCAGCAGATGTTATTGAATGATTCATGTTCCTCTCAGAAGCTGCTGAGGAGGTTGATCTGAATGTGGTGTACCAGGCGGCAGCAAACGGAGATGTGAACACACTGACCGCCACGATACGAGAGGACCCGTCCATCCTCGAGTGCTGCGATAGTGAAGGTATTCTTTCACATGACATACTGCACTTTTACACGCTTCATGAAGCTCATTTTGATGCTAGTTTTACCTTTGCGAAACACTTAATTGCACTTAATTGAGGTCAGTGTAGGGTAGGTTTCTTCAAATACTTGTAAACTTCAAAGTATGCATAAAAAAGCACTTGAGAATTTTATAATATTAAGTACAGACCACATAAGTGTACTTAAAAAAAGAAACTTAAGTACACTTTTAAAAAAGCACTTTGTGATGTCCGTTTAAGTTTAAAGAAAAAATGTGCTCACCCACAGGCCATCCACGTTGTAGATGAGTTTGTTTCTCCATTAGATTTGGAGAAACTTAGCATCACATCGCTTGCTCTGCAGTGAATGGGTGCCGTCAGAATGAGAGTCC
>NW_015513514.1:0-1311 GCF_001515645.1 Sinocyclocheilus grahami | reverse complement strand
AAGTATGCTAAAGTTGACCTCTGTTTTCACAAGTTGAAACATCACACCTGTCCTGATAATAAAGGTGTGGTGTTTCAAATGCAAGTGGATGAGAATTATTGTGTTATTAGTGGTGTTTGCCAAGGCAATTATTACTGTTACTTACAGTTTGGGTGACCAATTAGAACAAACCCTTGACCCTAACTTGTTTATGCTACTCACATGAGTATTACATCAAATCATGCAGCATGTTAAGAAGAGGTGTGCTTTACAAAATGTGATTAAGGGTGGGATATTTTGCTATGCCAAGCAACCAGCCACTTAGAAAGGCCCAGCAGCCATCCACAACTCTAGCACTGAGGTGTTGAGTTTTGCACGGGCAAGCAAGCTAAAGAAAAGGTATTTCATGAGAGCTTTCGTGGCATGTCTCGTCAATCAAATAAAAACCTATAATCATTGTCATGCAACTCACACATTCAGCAAATCTCAGACAGAAATAAGCCATCATCGTAAAAGGATTACAGTAGAGCTGACCTGCATGCAGCTGCTGTTAAGTGTTTCTGACTGCGGATGTCTTGATGACAGGCTCCACACCACTGATGCATGCTGTGTCTGGGAGGCAGGTGGATACGGTCAAACTGCTGCTGAAGATGGGAGCCTCTATAAATACGCAAGATGCCTGTGGACGGACGTCTCTCTCTCTAGCGACATACCTGGTAACGAAACTCTCTGAGGATCATTGATGAGCTGGGACCCAAATTAAAAATGCACATTGTGTGCATTGCTGTCAATGGATTGTGTTTATGAACTGCATGTACGAAGTTGAAGTGACCTTCCTAGCTTTTTGACTGAATTAAATCCTTGTTTAGTTAGTTTAGTCTGGTGGTTTTATCCTGTGCAGGGCTGGCTGGAAGGCTGTGTGTGTTTGCTTCGCAACGGGGCGAAACAGAACATTCCCGATAAGAACGGACGCTTGCCAATTCATGCTGCTACCGCTGAAACTGACTTCAGGTAACGAGGAAAATCAATTCACAAATAGGTGAACAGTTAGGCCAAATGAAACAAAAAGTAGTCAGTGCTACATTCCTGTAAACAAAAAACATTACATCGACCATCCTGCATTGTTGTGTATTAAAATCATTGCAGAATTGTGTTTCTGTTAAATTGGAACAACTAATTTTGTGCTTAATGCACGTTAATTGTGCAGATGTAGTGCTGAAGTCCAACTAAAGATATACTGAATTATATTTAATTGTGCTAAAGTGGAACTATTGCAAGTATACTTCAGATACACTTTAAATATCTTGCATTTAAAGACCGATATTATTCAAA
>NW_015513513.1:6466-7133 GCF_001515645.1 Sinocyclocheilus grahami | reverse complement strand
GAGAACCAGTAGCCTACTTAAAGTCTGACAGTCGGCCGAACGGCTCGTTTAGATTTAACCAGCTACACCGCTTAATTACACGCAGCCATGTTCAGCTGAATTAGAGCTCCTGTACTTTGACTTTTCACATCATTAAAGTAGGTTCTGTCTCTTTACAGTGCTTTAAGTTACTTGAGCGCAGAGTCGCTCATCCGAGAGCACCGGCGTGCAGAAATGAACAGGATTTGTGCCAGTGGCTTATTAGCTGGAGTAATAATTTCACAGTTTAATATCTGCCAACCTCAGCAGAGACCAGAAACATCACAGTTCAACTGCAAGTCCAAATGGAAAGAAAAAAAAGTGTTTCTGAAATAGTTTACACAGATGCAAATGTTGATTTCGGAGCAGTTCTTTAGCTTTTATTTCATGCTAAATCATTTAGAATTGAAAATGGATAGCGCTGACTGTTTAATACACAATTTTTGGGTTTGGGTTTTTGAAAGAAGTCTCTTCTGCTCACCAAACTTGCAATTATTTGATCAAAAACACAGTAAAAACGGTAATATTCTGAAATATCTTTATGATACAAATAATTGTTTTCTATTTGAAAAAATTAAACATTTTTATTTTTTATTCCTGTGATGAAAGCTGTATTTTCAGCATCATTCCTCCAGTCTTCAGTGTCACA
>NW_015513513.1:1814-2415 GCF_001515645.1 Sinocyclocheilus grahami | reverse complement strand
CAACTGTTTGGTGAAAGAATTTACATTTATGGGTGAACATTATTTTGCAGTATTTTGCTTTAAATACTGCCAACAAATTCAAAGTATCAACTGCAAAAAAAAAACAAGAAAACAAAAACAAATGACGCATTGAGTTTTGAACAAAAGAGCGTAGTGCTTTTATAATAATTAATATCAAGTCCTTTACAAATAGTCACCGTGTACAGCAGCCGTTTGCATGGCAAGTTTCAGAGTCCAGAATTCATCAATGCAACGTGTGCTACAAGCCCTTACGGATCCGGCTCCCATGCCGAGACAGGGATCAGATATTTCTGAGATATGTTCTTTCATCTCCTCCACTAGAGATCAAATCAATACTTTTTTTTAATTTGAAAAAAACATCTTTGAGATCAAACACAAAATGTATCAGATACTGTTATGTTGTCTCCTTTTAACTCGCATGAAACCGTGCATATGGAGCGCCGCAAGTACCTCGCACAGATTCACTCAGCCATGTAACTGAAGCATTGTCATGTGACAGCGCATCACGTTTATGAATGCTTATTTAGTGAATCTCACGGCATCTCATGTCCAGGTCACATTTCACACCAAAATAAAAAAT
>NW_015513513.1:0-515 GCF_001515645.1 Sinocyclocheilus grahami | reverse complement strand
CAGACAGACTGGTCTCGAAATAAATATAACACCACCAAAAGTGGAAATCTGGGAATTTGGAACAAAACGAAAAAATTTTTTTAAAAAAATGTATAAATAATATACAATTTAATAAATCAAAATACAATAAAAAATAAAAATAAATAAATAAAAAGGATTTAAATAAGAAAATTTTAAAATGTTATTAAATAAAAAATATATTACTTAAAAATAGTACAGTACTATAATGTATAATGTACAGTTTAGTAGTAAAAAAGTAATGTAACTTAATAGAAACTAAATATTTTTCAACTAATATTTCAGATATATTTGTAATATTTTTTTCACAGTATTGGGTCTTTATACAAAAAATATACATATAAAACCCTTTAAAATTTTAGGATGGGGGTTCAAAAGATTGAAAAGTTCTGGCATAATAAGCATAAAAATATGCAACAAATATTTGGCAAAAATAATACATTTATTAGACTTAAATCTAATCTTTTAAACAAACAAATGAATGAATGAATGAATGA
>NW_015513512.1:47262-47696 GCF_001515645.1 Sinocyclocheilus grahami | reverse complement strand
GTTTTTGTTTGACCACTGCATTATGGGTCTCCATAAAAATAACCATTGCCATTGTGGCATTAAGTAAGGCCTACAAGAAAAATGTTTTTAGACACAATTACAGGAGGTGAGTCTATTTTTATTTCCTCAAAATGCAGTTCACAGACTTGTATATATGAGGTAAAGATAATTGCAGAGGCTTTTAGATGGCGCCTACTACACTCAAAATTGACATTAAAAAGGGAGGCAGATCAAGGCGTGTAATAGCTTGCGTGGGAGTAAGCAGATGGACAGACAGTGGCTCGAGTATGTCATTTAATACAATCTCACTTTCATGGAAGGCAATTTGTCATGTCCACGCCAATGAACTGTCATTGCTCATGGACCATCATGCTCAGGTCTGTTTTTCCCTCATTCCCACCATATTCTGTCTTCGTGAATGACATCCTTATTCC
>NW_015513512.1:44255-44808 GCF_001515645.1 Sinocyclocheilus grahami | reverse complement strand
CCAAAACAGATCAAAGAGCAGCTGGAGGTTGTTTTCTCATTCACAATAACAATGTGAGCTCCAGGGACGAGTAGCTCCTGCTAGCAAGGAAAGAGGAGCTCCATGTGTGGTGAGGGTTCCTGTTTGTTGGAGAAAGCTGCCGATATCCAGAAGATGAAAAACAATGTGTACTTCCCAAGAGCTAAGAAAAAACAAAGCTGGCTCATGGGCCTAAAAGCGATTCATGAATGAATAACAGTGATTCTTCACCTTTGAGTGGAGACATGTGTAGAAGGTCTTAAAGGGCAGTAATAAAATAACAAAGCTTGCATAAAATATGCATATGACTTGTGCATTATATTGCAAGTCTTTAGAATCCATAAAACGTTTGTGTGTGATGAAGAGACAGAGATACAAAATCTCATTTGCATGTGTTCAAATATGGCACATTTGATTGCATTAATGCAAAACTTCATCATTAGTTTTCAAATCTCATAAAAGATCATACGTAATATACCAACTATTTGAACGTGTGCGTATTTGAACTGCACTACTGTGGAGATGTTTTTTTTTT
>NW_015513512.1:42204-43007 GCF_001515645.1 Sinocyclocheilus grahami | reverse complement strand
AAAAACGTATTGGAAAGGGCCAACCTTGGCCCATTTCAAGACAGACATTTTATCAGATCACAACTTTTATTACAGAAACAAGCAAAGAGTTCAAGTTTGAGTACTACTCTTCAGAGCTCTTCAAAAACCTGTGCCATCTGTCTAGTGATTTGACTTGAAAGGACACAGCCCTGCAGTTTAAACTTCCCTGACAGATGACTGATGAGAAGCTATCTGCACCTCTCTTTTTAGCAGTCTGAACACTGTGCTACGGTCTACACTGGAGTTCATGTCTGAGCAGAGACATCTCATCAACCCTGACATGGTGAGAAACTCTAACAAATCCAAGGCATTAAAAAGTGTCCATCTCAAATCGAGACCCGCTAGCTCTGGCTTTGATGCTTCTTTTATGAACATGAAGACACAAGGTATGCTAGGCTTGTCAAGGATCTCTTAAGGTTCTATTCGATCAGCATGTTATGCTCCACATTGTCAAAATCTTCTAGAAGGATGACTGAGTTTTCTTTGTCATAAAGAAAGGTGTCATCCAGTGGAGCTCTTACCAATTCTTCCTTTCTTGTGGATGTGTCCAGGCATGATCCCAATTTTGCACTCGCCAGGCTACAAATCGATAGAGAGAAAAACGCCATTAAAGTTCAGTTAAAATTATACATTTTACTTTAGGCAAGTAAAGTTGCAAGCAGCAGGGGTATAGAGTCAACCTACAGTAGTCAACATTTGAAGTGGATCAAAACATTTCATTACAGTTGTCCTAAAACCAAAACAATAACCGTTCTTGTCTTAGGACAACTTTGATGAACTTT
>NW_015513512.1:40562-40872 GCF_001515645.1 Sinocyclocheilus grahami | reverse complement strand
TCCTACTAACTGCGAGCCATAGTCCAGAGACTGCTGACTGTGAAAGGTGCCCTGGAGACAGAGAGCGAAAACAGACATCTTTCAACCAAGGACAGAGAAGAATTTGACTGGGCGTTCAGCACAGTCAGCTTCTATTAACACCAAAGGGGACATATAACAAAGAATCACATTTTACTTCGGAGTCAAAGACATTTACGTACTATGAAAACATACTGTATCTGAAACACAAAACTTCCTCGCCAGTCTAAAAAGATAATTTGTTGATGGTGATCCACAGTCCACACTGTTCCTTCTAAACAAGCAGATACTA
>NW_015513512.1:24428-27113 GCF_001515645.1 Sinocyclocheilus grahami | reverse complement strand
CCGGAGTGGGATGTGGGTTGTCAATCACAACCGCAGCTGCCAACAATAGAATAAAATTGTAGCCTAACATTTTGGATGTTTTTGGGGACATTTGGACAGCTTTTCATAGAAGGCTGAAGCTGTACCTGGGGTGAACCTCAAACTAAAAGTCAAGGGTTGGCTGGTGGTTAGCATGTGCCAGCTCCATCATTCTGCAATGCAACTTTCTCCAGTCACTCAAAAAAAGCTGTGCATTCTGATTTTTTTCCCAAGGAAACATTTAACATCTTATAAATACCACATTATAGAAGATATTTTTAAGCTGCATACTTCTGGGGGTTCCTGCATAAACCGAGTTACTGCCATCAGGATAAATAGAAATGCTAATAGATCGTTTTCTCCGGTATTATAGACCTCCTTGGGCTCAAATGGAGCCAGCACTAATTCAGACGTGCTCATTAGCATCTCAGAGAAGAATAGGTTCCTAAACTTCACTGGCAATTTTTGATTTGACTAAACTTTAAATGGGAATGCAAACTTTACGTGGAGAAGATGAAATGAATGTGACCGCCAGTCTGACTTAATACTTGATAATCTTCAACTACCCGCTAACATTACAACGCTCCACAGGAGCCGTCTTCGGTTCAAAGCTCAAGCCGACTGCAGACTAAAGCCTAATCTGGGAAGATTACGATAATGAACTGAGGTAATTATATTTTGCTCATGCACAAAACCTTGAGACAATGTTGGAGTGGAACGCCATCCTTTCATTTTGTACTCCCTTTTGTGTTGAATGACTGCTTCTTCAGACACTCTCCAGTCAACCTTATTTTGAGCTTGTTTAGCAATTGCATAAGTCAAAAAAGGGTCTTAAAGGAACAGTTCTCCCAAAAATGCTAATTCTGTCCGGGTTTACTCAACCATGTTTTTCTACAAAAATCATTCATATGTATTCCAGAGTAAAACATACCAGCACAGAATTGCCATTTTTGAGTAAACGATGCCTTTAAGTGTATAAATTGAATGTATTTTGTCAGAACAAACCCCAGAAAAATAGCTGATAGGTATGCAGCGGACGTTTGCGGAACACACAATTTGTCAGGTTCCACATTAACAGTTAGAAAGCTTCCTCTTGATCATTCAGCAGCTTCCAATAGTGTTGCAGTGACTGTGGACTGCAAGTGGATCTTAATGGGCAATGTTCCCTAGGTGACAAATGTTAGCAATAAGCAAAAACAAGCGTGAAGCTGACAAGCACTTGAGAGGAATATTCATATCAATATGCTAATTTGGCTGAAAAGCAATTTTGCAGTTTGCCTTGGCAATTCTGACACAAGGACTTACTGGTTTATGCGCGTTGGGAGTTGATAAATTAGAAGAAAAGGGGAAAACAGGGTGCTTGCACCATTATTTGCACAACGCCACTACAGCTAATGGAAAGCAAGCATCAGATATGGATCCAGCAGGAAGTGTGGGGGTGTATAAACACGCTGTGAAGTTATGGGATTGGACCATGAGCCCTTTGTCACTACTATTATTCCATAAGAAAAACAGACATTCTTCCTAAGCCAATCTAAAATAGTTCATACAGCAACAAATCTGACATTACTTTTTCTGGAGCTAATGGTTTACAAGCTCCGGTATGGATCGCCACTTTCATTACCGCCTGGAACCTGATGTATCATCCCTGCCCGCACTTCTTAATGAGACCGCCATGCGTTTAACAGTCTGATCAATTCAGGTCTTGTTAACAGTGGCACAGACGGAAAATTTCATAACTGCCAAATACTTCTCCCAAGGCTAAATCTGCCGCATGAAATGTAGCATGCCTATGTATTGATCTCCATTATTCATAGCCAAGGCCATCTTTAAACACTACCTTGTTGATGTAATGAGAAAAGTTCACCTGAAAGGAGCAATTTCATACAATTTGCAACTAGTCTGCGAAGAATAATTTCCGCCAAATCAATTCTCCCACTAATTTAATTGACAGGCCGGAAAAGAAAAAAAAATTCATAGTGCTAATGTGTGGTCAAAGAGCTACACGCTCGCTTTTTTTTTCCCAGGTACACAAAAGTGCTTAATGGTTTCTGCGACTGTGAAGCTCCTCAACAATTCTGGAAATTGCAGGTTTTGCTATTTCGGTTCAGTTCAAATGTGGCAACAATAAGAATGAGCTCTTTAGCATGGACTGATTCACAGAATTGAGAAGTGTTTCTTTGAACATCCAAGCACTCACTACAAAATGAGGCACTTGTCCATGCTGTGAATGTAACCGGAGCGATTTGCTTGATTTTCTGTGGTTACCGTGCCCCAGCGCTACCATCCTCTCAGACGTTAGTTCTGTCTGAATCATGTCTGGCCACCTGGGTTCCTCTTGAGAAAACGGACGTTCGCACGTCAGTTTGCCACAATCAGTGTAGCTGAAACTATTCCATGAGTATTCACTGTGTCAACGGTTGTTTTATTTTATATAACAGACTGAAATTTCTTCCAATGCAAGACACTTGTTTACACATCAGCCTTCTGTACGACTCTCAAACTGGAGGAATAAATATGACATGGCTAATGATGACACAAACCGAGGTGCTTTTAGGAGTGGAGGAGGTCTTTGACTGAGTGCAATCCACCCTGGCTGGTCCAAAGATCACAACAAAAGCTCTGTAGACTTTCCTTCACAGCCAAAACAGATCAAAGAGCAGCTGG
>NW_015513512.1:20878-21497 GCF_001515645.1 Sinocyclocheilus grahami | reverse complement strand
CAAGAAACATTTCTTATTATTATCAATGCTGAAAACAGTTGTGCCACTTAATATTTTTGTGGAAACTGTAAGATTTCTTTTTTTTCCAGGATCCTTTTATCAATTGGAAGTTGAATGAGAACATTTATTTGAAATGAAAATCTTTGGTAACTTAAAAATTGCCTTTACTGTCACTTTTGATCAATTTAATGCAACCTTGATAAATAAAAGTATTAATTAAAAAAAACACATACATAATTTCCTTCAGTGTTTTACAGCAGGCAAAGAGTAGCTTCTTTGTGTTAGAATTACATCCACAATTTTGCCAACTTCAACCATACGCCTTCTCTTCAAAACATCTAGCGGAGTTTCCAAAAACAAAGCTGTGTATAAATAACAGTATAAGTGCAGCTCTTACATTGATGACACCGGGACAGTTGGGGCCGACGAGGCGGGTCTTGCTCTGGCGGAGCAGCTTGTGTTTGACCTGCACCATGTCCTGCTGAGGGATTCCCTCTGTGATGCAGACGGCCAGTGGTATCTCTGCATCAATTGCTTCGATGATGGCGGCTGCCGCGAAAGGAGGCGGCACATAGATCACTGTGGCATTGGCCCCTGTGCCATCCTTAGCCTAAAAAAA
>NW_015513512.1:20484-20868 GCF_001515645.1 Sinocyclocheilus grahami | reverse complement strand
AAAAAAACAATTGAAGAATCATTCACAGAACCAAACCAAAAAATTTGGTCAAATGTCCAATTTTGGGTATTTCAGTTGGGCTTCATGTTAAAGTGTTTAAACTGATTACACAACTGGCCTCAGTCCTTTAACGCTTCTGTTACTGTTGGTGTTACTTGCTCTAAATAAATCCCCTTAAAAGTCCCCCTAATATCCTCAGAGAATCAGAGCAGCTGTCCAAAAAGAAGTAACTGTGGCTCACAGCAGACTGTCAGCAGTCACACAGGCCATTACCTCTTTCACAGAGTTGAAGACTGGCAGACCCAGGTGTGTTTTGCCCCCCTTGCCTGGAGACACTCCTCCTACTAACTGCGAGCCATAGTCCAGAGACTGCTGACTGTGAAA
>NW_015513512.1:6700-7134 GCF_001515645.1 Sinocyclocheilus grahami | reverse complement strand
GTTTTTGTTTGACCACTGCATTATGGGTCTCCATAAAAATAACCATTGCCATTGTGGCATTAAGTAAGGCCTACAAGAAAAATGTTTTTAGACACAATTACAGGAGGTGAGTCTATTTTTATTTCCTCAAAATGCAGTTCACAGACTTGTATATATGAGGTAAAGATAATTGCAGAGGCTTTTAGATGGCGCCTACTACACTCAAAATTGACATTAAAAAGGGAGGCAGATCAAGGCGTGTAATAGCTTGCGTGGGAGTAAGCAGATGGACAGACAGTGGCTCGAGTATGTCATTTAATACAATCTCACTTTCATGGAAGGCAATTTGTCATGTCCACGCCAATGAACTGTCATTGCTCATGGACCATCATGCTCAGGTCTGTTTTTCCCTCATTCCCACCATATTCTGTCTTCGTGAATGACATCCTTATTCC
>NW_015513512.1:3693-4246 GCF_001515645.1 Sinocyclocheilus grahami | reverse complement strand
CCAAAACAGATCAAAGAGCAGCTGGAGGTTGTTTTCTCATTCACAATAACAATGTGAGCTCCAGGGACGAGTAGCTCCTGCTAGCAAGGAAAGAGGAGCTCCATGTGTGGTGAGGGTTCCTGTTTGTTGGAGAAAGCTGCCGATATCCAGAAGATGAAAAACAATGTGTACTTCCCAAGAGCTAAGAAAAAACAAAGCTGGCTCATGGGCCTAAAAGCGATTCATGAATGAATAACAGTGATTCTTCACCTTTGAGTGGAGACATGTGTAGAAGGTCTTAAAGGGCAGTAATAAAATAACAAAGCTTGCATAAAATATGCATATGACTTGTGCATTATATTGCAAGTCTTTAGAATCCATAAAACGTTTGTGTGTGATGAAGAGACAGAGATACAAAATCTCATTTGCATGTGTTCAAATATGGCACATTTGATTGCATTAATGCAAAACTTCATCATTAGTTTTCAAATCTCATAAAAGATCATACGTAATATACCAACTATTTGAACGTGTGCGTATTTGAACTGCACTACTGTGGAGATGTTTTTTTTTT
>NW_015513512.1:1642-2445 GCF_001515645.1 Sinocyclocheilus grahami | reverse complement strand
AAAAACGTATTGGAAAGGGCCAACCTTGGCCCATTTCAAGACAGACATTTTATCAGATCACAACTTTTATTACAGAAACAAGCAAAGAGTTCAAGTTTGAGTACTACTCTTCAGAGCTCTTCAAAAACCTGTGCCATCTGTCTAGTGATTTGACTTGAAAGGACACAGCCCTGCAGTTTAAACTTCCCTGACAGATGACTGATGAGAAGCTATCTGCACCTCTCTTTTTAGCAGTCTGAACACTGTGCTACGGTCTACACTGGAGTTCATGTCTGAGCAGAGACATCTCATCAACCCTGACATGGTGAGAAACTCTAACAAATCCAAGGCATTAAAAAGTGTCCATCTCAAATCGAGACCCGCTAGCTCTGGCTTTGATGCTTCTTTTATGAACATGAAGACACAAGGTATGCTAGGCTTGTCAAGGATCTCTTAAGGTTCTATTCGATCAGCATGTTATGCTCCACATTGTCAAAATCTTCTAGAAGGATGACTGAGTTTTCTTTGTCATAAAGAAAGGTGTCATCCAGTGGAGCTCTTACCAATTCTTCCTTTCTTGTGGATGTGTCCAGGCATGATCCCAATTTTGCACTCGCCAGGCTACAAATCGATAGAGAGAAAAACGCCATTAAAGTTCAGTTAAAATTATACATTTTACTTTAGGCAAGTAAAGTTGCAAGCAGCAGGGGTATAGAGTCAACCTACAGTAGTCAACATTTGAAGTGGATCAAAACATTTCATTACAGTTGTCCTAAAACCAAAACAATAACCGTTCTTGTCTTAGGACAACTTTGATGAACTTT
>NW_015513512.1:0-310 GCF_001515645.1 Sinocyclocheilus grahami | reverse complement strand
TCCTACTAACTGCGAGCCATAGTCCAGAGACTGCTGACTGTGAAAGGTGCCCTGGAGACAGAGAGCGAAAACAGACATCTTTCAACCAAGGACAGAGAAGAATTTGACTGGGCGTTCAGCACAGTCAGCTTCTATTAACACCAAAGGGGACATATAACAAAGAATCACATTTTACTTCGGAGTCAAAGACATTTACGTACTATGAAAACATACTGTATCTGAAACACAAAACTTCCTCGCCAGTCTAAAAAGATAATTTGTTGATGGTGATCCACAGTCCACACTGTTCCTTCTAAACAAGCAGATACTA
>NW_015513511.1:6130-7138 GCF_001515645.1 Sinocyclocheilus grahami | reverse complement strand
GCGACTTAAGACTGCTTTTGTGCTCCAGGGTCACAAATATTTAAAAAAAACCTACAAAGATGTTTAATGGGACCAAAAACTAGTTTATATGAGAACATTTGATGGTAAAAGATTACAGACTGTTTATCTGTTGGAATATTGTTCATTTCCCACATCAAGAAATAGTATTTTTGCTCAAAATAATGTCTGAATATCAGTGCATTTTCTCTTTCTTATCAAGAATTATTCATACATTTCTTTCAAATAAAAACACTTGATATTTTCTATATAAAGCAATGAATTTTTTTTTACTTAACCTTGTGTAAATACTTCTTGTGGCCACTATATATGCAAATAATGCATTTGTAGATTGTTCAAGTTTAGTTTTTTAAAATGTTCACAGTAAAAATGTTTATTATTTTAAATGTTGAATATTAAAAGCGTATGTATATTTCAATAATAAAGAGCCCTTTTAGCTTTATGCCTCTTTTAGTATTCGGTTCAGTGCTCTAATGATAAGACTTACATTTTCACACAGGATTTTCTGCAGGCCTGTTGAGTGTCAAACTGGTTTTTGTTGCCTTGGCAACCTCCAAACCAGAACTGAGCACATGAATTGGCTTTTGGATCAAAATACCATTTAACAACATACTCTCGACACGGACCGGGATCCAGAGGCTGAAGGCATCCCTCGTCTGACACGAGAGAGAGAAAATGTTATTTACAGGAAGTCAGAATTGCAGGTATTATTTGTATCGTACCACTTTCGAGCAGCATTTACCTGGTGTAAAATCATCCTGTATGAGCAGCGGTGGGTCAGTCCCGTATGTGTCCTGTTTGGGCCGGTCCAATGGCGTGAGAGAGAAATCTGGGAGGAGGTTCAGCTCGTCTCTTTCCAAATATGGTGCTATAGTGCCTAAAATGTCAGTTCCGTCCGCTTTGGGATCATAGTAGGGGAACAACTCTCCAACTGCACCTGGCTGATCGATTTAATTTAATAATATTAAATATGTATGTGTTCATAACTAG
>NW_015513511.1:3406-4306 GCF_001515645.1 Sinocyclocheilus grahami | reverse complement strand
ATTGCTGAGCAAGTGATGGAATGCTACATTTCTCTAAATCTGTTCTGATAAAGAAACTACATCCACATGGATGGCCCAAGGGTACATTTTCATTTTTGGGTGAACTATTCCTTTAATCACCAGAAATACTGCCACAAAGGCATGATTCCTACTGTATTTTCCACATGTGAATGATTCTGAGACTTTATTTTATGCCTATGCCTTATCTTGATTTCCACTTTTCCACTTCTTTTTGTCATGAAAACTTTTGATATTTGACTGCTATTTGATAAGTGCATTAAAGCTAATAACATATATATTAGGCCTTTTTTTGCAAATCAGCAAACATACCAGGAAGCATTCTGAAGTCCTCTATGGAAAACACGTGCTCTTCAGTGGGCGGCGACGCTATTGACTTCAGCTCCTGCTTAAAATCATCATAGATGGGGTCGCTTTGATTCACCACCCCTATAGCCAACATGGTGATATTGGCTGAATGGGCCTCTCTGACCGCATCCTCCAGCTTCACCGTGTCCCGATGATCCGTCTGGCCGTCTGTAATAACCACAGCCACTTTCCTCACACCGCGCCGAGCAAAGCGGAAGATCTCATTGGCCTTTCTGATGCCACTTCCTGTGTAAGTGCCCTCCCCAATGTAGGGCATCCTGCGCACGGCTGCTTTCACTTCATCACGACTTAAGCGCTCTTGTATGCTTGTGATCACCAGGTTAATGTGGCTGTAGAGAACCACGCCGACACGCGTGACCTCTGGACTGACTGACACGCGGTCGATCAAGGTGTTCACAAAGTCTTTAATGACCTCAAAGTTTTCCGGGCCGACGCTCTCAGAGCTGTCAATCACAAACACCAGCTCCAGAGGCCGCACTCTGCAAATCCGGCCACAGCCTGACAAATGATAAT
>NW_015513511.1:0-1596 GCF_001515645.1 Sinocyclocheilus grahami | reverse complement strand
GTTTGAATACTTCACTGTTGTACATCACACTGTAATGTGTTTCTATGAATACTGTATCCTGTTGATAAGCCTCAGATTCCTCTTACCTTTGGTCCTTGTATGCCCTCTCCTGGTAATCCTGGAGGACCAGCTGGACCAGTCTGACCAATGGAGCCCTGCAGACCACAAAAACACCTAAACAGGTCAATTTGAACACCTAAACATATCTGCAAACACATCTAATGACACATTCAGCAGTGTATTAGCGAATCATGGCGCGTTGAATATGATATGCATACATGTATTCTACATATATTTCCTACCTTTGGGCCCACTTGCCCAAGACCTGGTGCTCCAGCAGGCCCTGGGGAACCTGAAGGGCCTCGATCCCCCTGTGACAGAATATATCGATTCAGCTAATGCTTTAATAGAATGCTTTTTTCTTTTCTTTTTTTAAAGATTCAAATGTTTAAATTTTCTGTGTTAAGCAAGCACTTTACCTTTGGTCCAGGTAAACCTGTTCCCTCTGGCCCAGTCTCTCCTGTAAGACCTGGCAGACCTGGTGGCCCCTATAGATCACATGGGCGAAACGTACTGTACAGTATATAGTGTAAATTATACTGTTATATTCTCAGTTGGTATGTCAAAATAAAAACAGACTGTATAAATGTAACATTTGAATTAATTATATTCTTTGTAATGATATTTACAGGTAGGCCGGGATAGCCTTCTCCCTTCAGCCCTGGAGGTCCAATGGGTCCTCGTAACCCTATTTCACCCTAAAGACAGACAAAGTGCATTATAGGAATAAAAAACAACAACAATACAGGTTTCTGCTAGGGCATCACTCTTACCTTCGGCCCTGCAATGCCTATCCCTGGTTCTCCAGCAGGACCTGATGGACCAACCGGCCCTGGATCTCCCTACAGGAAGATGAACATGGTATTGAGATCTCCTGATCAATTACATACACATACTGTTAGCCCAAACAGTATATAGAAGTTTATGCCACATTACAAATATATGAATGAATATTCGAAAAAGTTGCAATGGAAGTAAATTGGCCTACATTCTAGACTAGAGCACTCCAAAAAAATAATGTGTTGGCTCATACATAAATAAAAAAAGACGAAACAGTTTTTCTGTTCAAACAACATACTACATTGAGTTAGAAGAACTTAAAAACTTGTACCATAAACACATATTTTTGAGTTACTAATGGATTTGTGAGCCTGAAACCTATTTATATGATCTTTTTCAGTCCAAATTCACAGCTATCATAGCACCTGCTAAATGTAACTTATTTAGCATTTATATTTAATGAAGAAGCATGTTACTTTTGTTACTGGCATTAGTGTAGTCATTGCTTATAGAGCCAATAGTGATTACCTTCATGTGATCTAATCTTCAGCACAAGGGTAACCACAAAAACTTCAACATCACCGAAACACTTTCAATTGTCAAACATAACAGCATTAAACTCTAACAGGTCTTTCCCTTCACTAAAAAAACACATAAAATAACACTTAATTTGAACATTTACTCTCCTTATCTATAGTCCTATGCAAAGCATACCCAATTTCCAAAGTTAACAAGACAATTTTATTGAGTTACTAC
>NW_015513510.1:5274-7142 GCF_001515645.1 Sinocyclocheilus grahami | reverse complement strand
TTTTGATCAAATAAATGCAGCCTTGATGAGCAGAAGAGACTTCTATCAAAGCATTTTTAAAAAGATCTTACCAACCCCAAACTTGTGCATGTGTGTACAGACTTATTTACTATGAGACATTGCGCTCTGAAAATCTGAAGCTAAATCAAATATAAAGTTCAGATAAATTTTAGATGCATTGCATCAGGGTTGAAATGACATATGCTGATGAGACAAGAGACCAAGAGACATGAGACCAAAGTCAAATCAGTTAAATGAACATCAAATGAAGTCGTCGTGTCATTTTTGTAATCCGTGCAACTTTTAAAATCCATTTCAGAGCTTCGATAAAGGGAATAAAAGATTATCAGTGAATAACAAAGGTTTATTCATCACACAAAGCTATCATATGCCATAATCATACCATACTGCACTTGTTTTCATGAAAGAAAGAAAATCATATGGGTTTGGAGTGACATAAGAGCTAGTAGCGGATGACAAAATGTAAACTATTCCTTTAAAACATGATGAAATCTTCTCACATTTAAATAAGCAGCTGTTTTCTTCACCTAAAATGTTAAATGCTTGCATGTATCTTTGAGGATCTGCGTGATGGTGCAGTTTGTGAGCAGATCAACAGCGGGATGTTGCAGAAGCAGAAGACGGATGAGGGTATGATGGGATTTGGGATGTCTTGTGTCAGTCACAGCGGTCGGTACGTCACAGGCAGGTCTGGATCTGCTGCACTGCAGTTGAGAGATGATGTACTACAGCCCACCGAACCCTAAATCTATAACACAGAGGAAGAGAAAGACGCTCAAAAAAAACGCATCACCATCAGGGTCAGAAATTAACGGGTGCTTGTGGCAAAAAATTCCCTACAAATTCAAGATAAAAGGGCAAAAAATGCCCCTGCATGATTAAACTAAATCTATTGCAGCTGTCCCGATGAAAATGAAATTATAAAACGGAGAGTTCCGGTCCTTGATTCTGATTGGTTGAGCCAAGTTCGAAGCTGTTGTAAATTAAACACACACCTTTGTTTACATTTATGTGTTGCTCGGCAATCACTTTGTTGGAACCACAACCATTTCTGAGGAGCTACATTGTTTGGTGGAAGATTACTGTTTTTATTTATATCATTACATTTTATTTGCTCTGTTTTATTTTGTGAAACCTTATTACGTGTATGGAATAACTGTTTTATAAAAGCAATAAGCCCCGTGAAGCCTTGGTTTACAGTGAATTTATAACAGCCACGACGCGAAGCTGAGCTTATTCTTGGGGCTTATTGCTTTATGTGAAAATTAGTGAAAAGTGTAAATTTCGAAGAACTGACCCTTCGCAAAGACCCAGCCCCGTTAGTTACTGTTGCTATGTCTGACAATGCCTCTCTCACGCCGCACATCATGTTCTCACGCGAAAAATACATCGCGGAGTAAAAACAAAGTGACAACACGCCGACAGACAAGATAGAGCAGGTTACTTTAGGAATGAAACAAAGTCTCAGCTTTCACAATTTGTCATTTTTATTAAGAAATTCAAACAATAAATACTGCTTTGTGGCTCTTTAATGTGTCATGACAGATCACTGTAGCGCCTCTGTTCAAGCGCACGTCAACTGATCGTCTTTTCATAGATGAAGCACGAAATAAACATGAATGAACATTAGAAGGTATTTTATTTCAACCGTGGAAAGACGTCAATACACATCATTTTTCAAGTTTAAGTCCACCGATGTTAATCTACTCTCCTATCTGGTTGTTTGTCGGACAAAAAGGGCGGATTCTGCGACATGATTGGTCAGATCGCCTGTCAATCAAACTCCCCGCGAAGGGTCAATAGACCGTTTTCACATTTCCGGGTTTCTCAGCAGCGGAAGTCGTCAT
>NW_015513510.1:1885-2659 GCF_001515645.1 Sinocyclocheilus grahami | reverse complement strand
CACACACAAACACGTACCTCAGTCATTGTGCTCTAGTTCCCCTATTAGGGCCCCTAGAGAGTTAGGCTGCACAAACACACTTGCTTTAACGTTTTTTGCACATATGGCAGCTCTCATCTGTAACAGCAGAAGACTCTCTGAAGCTCTCCTGACTCAGAGCTGACAATATCCTCAGCGAAAGGAACTTATACTCTCTTCTAAGCTCTCTGTAGACAGCAGGCTCCTTTCAAGGCCGCTGAGACCGTTAACAGTGCAATTGTCTAGCGAGTTCAGGAAGAACCTCTGTGGATTTGTGTTTGAGAAGGACGTGGTGGTTTGTTCCTGGAAGCCTGTGAAATTCAGCAAGCCAGCAGAGCAGCATTTGAGCATAAATACGCCAACGTTTAGCGCTTCACACGCTCGCAGAAAAAACCCTGAGAAGAAAGAAAGAACAGAAATGAGCTGGACGAGCCGCTGATATCGGTTTATCTTTCGCTTAGGCTTACAAAGACACAGTTAAACAGATGAAATATTATCAGTTTGTGTGTGTGTGTATACAGTATATATGCATATGCATATATATACACATATATACTGTATATGTAGTGAATAATTGACTGTCTTATTATAGGCAGGGTAGGTGATTTGGTTCAAAAACATTTTTGTTATGCTGGCTGAAAGCCTCTTCACATCCCGATAGCTGTCAATAAATTAAGTGAAAAAACTGATTCAAAATATTAATCAACCATAATAATACCTCATATGGTAATGCATTATTTAATCTGCAAAAAAAAT
>NW_015513510.1:0-1644 GCF_001515645.1 Sinocyclocheilus grahami | reverse complement strand
ATAATACCTCATATGGTAATGCATTATTTAATCTGCAAAAAAAATAAATTTCACAGTATTTTAAATTAAAATGAGATATAATGCAATCTTAAAACCTTTACAGTTTTTCATTGTACACTGTAAGGTAGCCAGTTTTTACTGTAGCATTTTTACAGTATTTGTGAGTTTAAATTTTTTTTAAAGTGTATATTATTGGCAAAATTTGAGAGTCGGATATTTTTTGATGTCAAACAGTTAGAAAGTCCGACAGGATACACATCTTTAGTTTCTGATCTCCTAAACGATAAAATATGCAATGAAGTAATGTTTCCATGTGACAGCAGTTATTTAACCCTGTCCCTTTATTTTGACAAATATGATGTTTGAGCATCTGTCTCACAGATGCATCGTGGTCTTGAGACAGTGCTTGAGTAATTGCCAGTGAAAAGCTCAATTCTTTCAACTACCTCAAATCGCCATTTACGCAACGAGTACCTTTGATTTGTTGTCACACTGGAATTAAAAGCGATTTTTCACATTTAAGCGACAATTTTCCCTCTAACAAGACGCTGCTTGTCAGCAATCCATCAAACGGGACAGATACAAGCGCTTCATTCCCGTGGCTGCCGTCATCCATCTGTTACCCGACAGCAGACGCGCTGACCGCTGCTTTGAGACGATATTGATCTGTATTCCGGGATAATGGACTAAGAACAGCTGGTACACTGATTAGTGATCAGGATCAATGTTCTACTTGTGTTCTGCATGCAATCTAAAGATATGCAGAACTACAGTATAAACTGCTTTGTGCTTAAATTAGGGTTAGGGGTTTGTGCAAATCACCTCCACTAAAGAAACATTCCCCTGCGTTTGCACGGCTCATTTCGTGTGCTCTGGTTTCATCCTCCTCCAGAGTGTTGTTATTGTGTGTGGGCCGAGACACATAGTAGGTGGATCCAGCCTACAGCCTGTATTTACATTTGCATCAGATGAACAGCCCCCAAGACGCACCAGTGCTCACAAACACCCTCAAACACACACAGTGCTCATTCTTAGAGCTGAATATGGCTGTTTTCAGAATCTGAATCAGAAGGAGCTTTATTGCCAGGAGTGTTTACACATACGAGGATTTTTATTTATTTTTTGTGACAGAAGCTCCACAGTGACAAGACAGATAATAAAAATAATAATATACAAATAGACAATGTACAAAATAGCAAAAACACAATAGACAATTTTGTATGTGCAGGTATGTTATGTGCAAATTTGAAAAGTAAATAAGTATGTGTGTTAAATAAATAAATCACAGCACTAAGTGCTGATTCAGTTTCTGCTTTTACTACATACACAGCAAATCTCAACTTCTTGACTGTTTATATCACTGCAAAATGTAACCATATTACTGCCCAGTTCTATATAGAAAGTTGGATATAAAAATATGTCCAGCTTTATCTGCATGCATACCCTAGTGAAAAATAAATATACTGAAATGTATTTGAAATACATTTATTTCATGCTAAGCATGCAAATACATTTACATATTTATATACTTAATAAAAATACCCTGCAATTGTATCTTACACCTTACACTAAACTGGTATACTTAAAGTCTGCTAAATTTTTTGCTTAAAGGGTTAGTTCACCCAAAAATGAAAATTAGCCCAT
>NW_015513509.1:4585-5638 GCF_001515645.1 Sinocyclocheilus grahami | reverse complement strand
GAGTCTTTAGAGATTGCTAGAGTTTTTCTATAGAGAAACTAAGAGACAAAATCTAGAAAAAAAATCAGTAAGATGATAGCTATGAGTATCAGCCTGAGAATGTCATAGCATTTACTGAATTTTAGAAAACTTGGAAACGAGCAGACCACACTGACTTTGCATATTTTATCTGGTGATGTCAGCTACAATCTGACGCATTTTCATAAAAGATTAAGTTTTAGGTAAACAAATTAGATTCGCTTTGGAAAGACGTGTGTTCAAAAATACAAATTTACAGCTGTGTTTGCATACCCCTTGTCTCCTAAATTGCAGAATTCATAAAAAAACGATATAAATAAAGATATATGTATATTTCCCACAATACAAAATAATAACAATTTACATTATTCATCCCATTTACAAAAGTTTTCCCAGTATGTCTTCTTGTTATTAATAAATATTTGCACCTATTGTAGTTTTTGTGTATGTCTCCCTCAATTGTGAAAAGCTCAAAATGTGCTTTTTCTAAAGAACAGTGGCAGCTTCTCTACTCAAGACAGGACCATTTATGTTCATTCAGTTGTTCTTTTGCTTTGTGGAATATATGTCATGTGAAACAGCTTAATCAAGCCAATACTAAATAAAAAAAACTAAATGCATTATTTTTAAATATGTTAAATATCTTGCAGATACCACAAGAGGAATGTAAACTTATGCACTCAACTGTATCAGCAGCATTGCAAACACACACACACACACACACAGGGACCTTCATCTTTATGCACAATATACAAAACTCAAGACCAGCAGTGACAGATAAAGGCATGGAATTTGGAATTTGCCTTGTTTTCTCTAGAAAATAAAACAAGACGTGTAATGATTCCTGTGGCAGAACTAGGTCACATCTGCAACTCCACAAAGTATGAAGCACACTCGAGAGTTTCACATAAACTGTAAAAAGACTTTTTCAAAAAATAAAAAACCCGAACCAAGGGTTTTACAAACAAGCACTTATGCCAACAGATGTCAAGGCATTCTGCTTCAGATAAGTGTGAATTCCATAGTTTTGTTTTC
>NW_015513509.1:1920-3540 GCF_001515645.1 Sinocyclocheilus grahami | reverse complement strand
CAATCTACTCACTGCAATTCTGGTGGAACTTTCTCTACAGCATCATGGGTAATGTAGTTTTAACAATGAATTCTGCTATTAAACACGATTCCTTAAATTAATGTGTACAGAAGGGTTCAACAAAAGCATATACAGTAGATTAACAACCTCAGAGCTCACAACAGGTCGGTCTTTGAAGATGTATCTGTTAGTGTTAAAAATCAAGCTCTCTGGAGAAACTGAATTACATTTTTATTTCCAAAACCTGACTGTTGCGCTCCATTGCATTACATTTTGCTCCAGTTCACCATAAAAACCTTTAAATGAAGTCAGAATTGTCACTAGCATGTAGTGCAGTTTACAACCCATGTTCTCTCTGCATCTGAGGCTTGTTTTTGTAATTCGTAAACTAACTGACCCATACCTTCACCCTGCCTTCAAAACACACAACATTCTCCAAGCCTTCAGCCTGTGCGACTCCAGATGAAGGAAATAGAAAGGCTGAAAGAGGAAGGGGCCTTGCAGGGGGACTAAAAGTGGGGCAGTGGAACAGATGACCCAAATATGTTATTTGGCCGGCGGGTCCTGCACGTAACTAACTCATCTGTTTAAGTGGGTTGAAGGGATGTTGGGTTTGGAGAGCTGCCACCGGTTAAAGAGTTCACCGGGTTTAGAATACAGATTACAAATTACTGTCTAGTAAATACTGGAGGCATTTCAAGAGTTCATCTTTTTAGTCTTCTAAAAAAACCTGGAGCCAACTAAACCTCTTTCATTATGTTTTCAGCATTCTCCCAAACACATGCGCTTTCAATCAGAGGCGGGAGGTTGAGGAAACCCCGAGAGGAACCCTGTTTTTCATGTTTCTAATGAAGAAACCATGATTCCGTTTCAAATTCTTCTTATTCTTCATAATACTATATTGCATCATATGATTGAATTAATATATATATTTTGACTGTTACATGGGGTAGGGGTGGGATCTCACCATCTGATCAGATGCTGGGAGTCATGATCAAATTTTAAAACAAATTTAAAAAATGTGTTTTATTATTAATTAATGAGTAACTATGAATATCATATTTATTGAATGATAAATGTTATAAATTAGATACAACTGTAAGTATTACATTATTAAATTATAATTAATCATTTATTAAAAATAAATGAAAATAATTTTATGTTAGGAATTATAATATATTTGCTTATGTTTTGAAGCTATAAGGTACAAAAACAAACAAACATTGCAAGCAATAAACGAGAGTTTCAATTATAAATTTGGGTATAAATTCAATCTCTTCTCTTTCCTCACATAATTGCACTGCGATCATATTTGAAGTTGATATCTATTCCAGAATTACTAAACATATTTTCTCTGTTTTTACCAAACTGTCATTAGAAAAAAAATATTCTGCTGCTTTAATTCACTAAATATTTAATCAACACAAATGACAGAATTATGTCTGACTTTTAATAATGAGATCAAATAATATATTAGTATGAAATATGTAATGTGGTAAATTTTTTGGTAGTAGTTTAACTTCACCAGTTAAATTAACACAGCAGATTATTTCAGCTGTGTCGGCCTGTATTGATATGAATAAAGCATGTCATTTTTTCCAAGGGCAGTCAGGGATTTTT
>NW_015513509.1:0-1100 GCF_001515645.1 Sinocyclocheilus grahami | reverse complement strand
AAGTGTGTGCGTTCCGATCCAAATACAGTGTTCAGATTACACACAAGCGCTTCAGCAGTGTGTTGAGTCAGAGGACTGGGCCGCTCTCACACAGAAAGAGAACTAAAATCATTATATACAAACATAAAATCATGTACAGACATGTTCTCTGCTGCAGACTGAGATGACAGACTGTTGCGCTATTGTTGAGACAGATGCAATGATACTGTAGTATAATAGTGCACTAGCTATTTTACTTCTCACTGCATACAGCTACAGTTAAGTACAAACTAGATTGTATGGAGTGTTGTTTAAATTACAGATGAAAAATGCATCCGATTTCACTGTTTGGAGTTTAAAACAAGTGAAATGTTATTACTTTATTTTTATAAACATTATTAATTCAATAATAATACATTAAATTATTAATGTTTTTATTTTGTAATTTTTATATTTACATTTATGTACCTGTCCAGGAATATGACTTTGTCTCAAATTCAACACATGAATGCAACAATTAATAAAATAATAATTACAAAGAAAATGGCAAGCAACACAAATTAAATATGAAATTTTGAAGTAGAAAGACTGAAATATTGTTAGTCCAATCCAATCCAGTCCATGTTAAAAAGCCTCATCCAATCAGAACAGTGGCTCATCATCAGTCCGATGACAGCTCAAGGATCAGGATGTCTGCAGGAAAGACAGACTCTTGCTGCTCTCTCTGCCAGCATGAAGCATGTATTTCTTCAATCTCCTCCACTAGAACGAGCTGCACTTCAGTCATTTAACACAACATCTCTCTTCTCCATCACTTCAGAGGGTTTGCTCTGCCAGCTCAAGGTTAATGCGTGCTGTGTTTCTCTCTGGAGAGACAGACAGAAGACGGAGGCTGCGGCTTTGACGCCGTTTTTAAAAGGACTGCATTTTTAAGGCAGAATCAGCAGTCTAGAGCATGATGGGATATGATCACACACACACACAAACACACCTGGACCTCATGCTGGAGAGTCTGGCCTGTCACCAACAACAATAACACAGCCTGACCAGAAAGAGAGAGAGAGAAATTCCAAGGTAAGGAAACTTGAAGATTGTGGAGAAGCTCAGGGAGCAGATATACA